>NW_026891624.1:282959-384384 GCF_015708825.2 Lethenteron reissneri
CTGCGTATTTACTTTGATGTCAAATGTGATCTGCGTGTGATTGTCTTGTTGAGTTCTAAGTGAATGGATGATGCGGCCCAGGTTGCCCTTGCATTGAAGGCGATCACCCGCGTGTCTCCACGTGCCTGTTGTGAATCTTTGGGTGCTGTTCTGGCCACCCACCCACTCCCTCGTGTGCTGTGCCGGCCTTCATAGGTGCTCGCTAACAGTAATGTCCTCAAAAGTCTGTTAAGACTATGCTGGGATCTTTGTATTTGCGATGATAGTGGGGGTAATGGCGGTTCTGATGATGGTGGTTCTGATGATGATGATAATGTTGGTGGTTATAATAATTATAGTGATTATAATGACGATGGTTATGATGATGGTGGTTATGATGATGATGGTTATTATTATGGAGCATCATCATGATTATAATTATTATTCTCTGTAGCTGCAGAGGGCGAGTCATCGACTGTGAAAATAGAGCACTGCACTCCGTGCCAGACGGGATCCCTGCCAACACGGAGTTCTTATCCGTGTGGGAAAACTAGCTACACGTCTCTCTCCTCGGCACTGGGGGTTGAAAGTGGCTACAGAGTCTCAGTGATTAAAACAAAATCTAATAATGCCATGTAAAAAAGGCGAATTAAACTTTACACATTTCAATGAAAAAAAATATGTCTAAGTAAGAATTGTTAGGATTATTATGCATCAGCAGTTGGAACAAGGCTGCAAACTAATGGTATTGTGTTCATAATCGCTGTTCTCGTTGATGGCTTGGGACTCTGAGACTCTAGCTGCTACCAACTCGCAGTGACTAGGGTAGATACTTGTAGCTGGTTTCCCCACAGGTATAAAACTCCGTGTTGGCAGGGATCCCCTTGGGCACGGAATGCAGAGCTTTATACCCACAGTTCACCCGTTATCGATCAGAGCTACAGACGCCTCTTTGGCCAGATGTGGAGAGCCGGGTCTGGGCTCCAACTCAGAGGCACAGATCAGGTGGAAACACAAGAAAAATCATTAGCATTTGCATCATAATTATGATTCCAAGAACACAGGATGAGATGTTACTATCCTTTGTGCAAGCACTTCCAAGAGTTCATGAACAGTGAGCCTGGTGAAATTTGGGGAGCGCATCGTCAGTAGTGAACCTTTGGTTCCTAGGGTGTTTCGGCCTTTCATACTATACACCCTCCCCAAAGGCGGCCAGCGACAGGGTGATCAATCCTACGCTTGCGTCCCATTCCCAATTAGTCAAAGGAGTTGCCTTATTGTTGATAGCCAACATCCCATGGGACTATGCATGGCAGGGGCGTCCTCCTCCCTGAGTCAAGCATTGTTGACTGCATACCTCCTGGCCCTCTCACTTTGGGGCCCAGCAGGGGTCTTTCCTCTTCATTCAGAGCCACTGACTGCTGCCTTCTGCCGCCTCCGATACAGCTCTGATTGCCGAACGCTGGCTCTGGCCCTTAATTCCCAGGTCTCTAAGCAGTCTGGTTGTAGATGTTGCCACAAAACCTCTGCAGCCCACCTCCACTGGTCGGACTTCTGTGTTCCAGCCATGATGCCGTGCTTCGGCAGCTAGATCGGCATAGCGCAGATGTTTTCGCTCATAAGCCTCATCTACTGAGTCCTCCCAGGGTACTGTGAGCTCAATGATGAAGACCTTCTTGAGCGAACGGGACCAGAGCACCATGTCAGGTCTTAGGGTGGTGGTTGCGATCTCCGGAGGAAACACAAGTTGCCGGCCAATGTCAGCTAGCATTTTCCAGTCGCGGGCCAAGCGCAGCTGGTCTCGCTCTAATGGTGTAGAGCCGCTCTTCGGTGGTTTAGCCCCTTCGCGGACATAGGTCGTCCGTAAGGGGTGTGATGCTGCTGGGGGTGGTAGGGAGTTGGTGGCAGCTCGCTTGTCCTCCAGGGCGGACGCAAGGTTTTTAAGGACTTGGTTGTGACGCCAAGTGTAGCGTCCTTGGGTGAGGCTTGTTTTACACCCTGTGAGAATGTGCCTGAGGTTGGCTGGCATGGAACAGAGGGCACAGTCCGGATCTTCACCACACCATTGGTGAAGATTAACTGGTGTTGGAAGGACGTCATATGTTGCTCTGATGGAAAAGCTCAACCGCCTCGCTTCCATGGCCCACAGATCCTTCCTGCTGATCTTCCTCTTCTCCACACTGTCCCATCGAGTCCACTGTCCCTGTTTGGCAAGAGAGACTGCCTTGGCCCACCTTGCAGCCTCCTCCTGATGGCGTACTTCCTGCACTACCATCTTCTGCCGCTCTGGTGCAGTGGCCTTACTCCAAGCAGCACGGCTAGTTAGCCCAAGGCCTCCTCTCCCTTGCTGAACATGACCCACAATGTCAGCATGTCTGAGGGCTGCTGTTGCCTCCTGGACTGCTTTTCCTGGCCTCCATTTGCACCCAGTTGCCAAGGTCGGCGCGTTGTTGCTCACCACTGGGTCTCGAGATTCATTCAGTGTCATCTGGAGCCTGGTTTTTGCACACTTGAATTCCTCGGTTAGACTGGTGAGGGGCAGCTTGAGGACACCATCTCCATAGAGTCCTATGGTGGTAAGGCATCGTGGAACTCCGAGTCACTTCTTTAAGTAGCTCGTGACTCCTCTTTCCATCTTCTCCACTGTTGAGATTGGAACCTCATACACTGCTAGGGGCCACAACACCCGGGGTAGGAGACCAAACTGCAGACACCAGGCCTTTAACTTTCCAGGTAGCTGGGTGTTGTCGATGGACTGTAGGCTACTACTGATGTCTTTGCGCAGCTGTTGCACCTGGTCTTTGTCCTTCAGGCTTGCATCATACCACCTTCCAAGGCTTTTACCGGCTGCTCAGACACTGTTGGGATTTGGTCATCTCCGATGAAGAATTTCAGGTCACAGAGTACTCCCTTCACAATCGAGATGCTGCGTGACTTGGATGGTTTAATCTTCATACGGGCCCAGCTGATGTTCTCCTCGAGTTTTCTGAGCAGTCTCCTGGTGCATGGGACAGTGGTGGTCAATGTTGTAATGTCGTCCATGTAGGCTCTGAGTGGAGGGAGGCGAAAACCAGAGTTGACTCGCTGTCCACCAGCAACCCATTTTGAGGATCTGATGATAACCTCCATTGCCATTATGAATGCCAATGGAGAAATGGTACATCCCGCCATTATACCTACATTCAGGCATTGCCATGAGGTGGTGAACTCTGAGGTGGTGAAGCAGAACTGCAGATCCTGAAAGTACGACTTCACCAGGGTTGTGATGGTGTCCGGTATGTGGAAAAATCTGAAGGCAGACCACAGGAGTTCATGGGGCACAGAGCCAAATGCATTGGCGAGGTCGAGGAAGACTACATGGAGGTCCTTTTTCTCCACCTTGGCCATTTGGATCTGGTGCCAGATCATGCTGGAATGTTCCAAGCAGCCAGAGAACCCTGATATTCCTGCCTTCTGTACAGATGTATCGACGTACGCATTCCTTTGCAGGTACTCGGCCATCCTCTGGGCAATGACCCTAAAGAAGATTTTACCCTCGACATTCAGTAAGGAGATTGGGCGGAATTGGCTGATGTTCACTGCATCCTTCTCCTTAGGGATCAGGACCCCGCCTGCCCTACGCCACACTTTGGGTATTATCTTCTTTTGCCAAGCTGTTCTCATAAGCCTCCAGTGGAACCTCAGGACGTCTGGTGCGTTCTTATACACTTTGTACGGGACTCCATTTGGCCCCGGGGCTGATGCTGTTCTTGCCCTTCGAACTGTGTTTTCGACCTCTTTCCATGTCGGAGGGCTGGTCTCAATATGATGTTCCGGGGGTTCAATGGGTGGGATATCTGATGGGATGGCCAGATGTTCATGTCGCTTTGAGTCAAAGTTTGTTGTTCTCAGGTGCTCTTCTAGGTCTTTCTTTGTTGTTTTTAGAACTCCACTTTTTTCCTTCGTGAAGAGACTTTTAAGGAACTTGACGGGATCTTTATAGAATCGAGTTCTAGTTTGTTCTTTCTTCCTTCTGCGTTTCCGTAGGTTCTCTGCTCTACGGAGGGATGCCAACCGGGTTATGATGTCAGCCTGAAGTGCCTCTATGCCCTCCTTTTCCACTTCCGAGGCTTTCTTCCACTGTTTCTTAAGCTGTCTCCTTTCTTGAACGAGGCGCTTGATTTCTTGTTGCCTCCTGGAAACTGGTGGGGTTGGAACCTTTCTCCCGCCTTTTGCCTCTTGCACTCCAAAGCTTTCTGCCCCGTACTTATAGATGATGCCCCCCATCCTCTCCAACTTCTTCTCCACTGTGCCTCGAAGTTTCTCGAGGGTCAAGGTAAGGTCAGTATTCACTGTTTCCCACAACTTCTTGTCACTGGCGCCAGGCCACTTCACATACGGTCTGTGCCCTGGTAGTCTCCTCTCGACTGCAGGTCTGGGAGGCTGGGTGAGTTCCACTCCTGTTGTTGGTTCCACCTCAGTTGTTACTTCGGTGCTTGAGTTTACATCCTCCATGACAGTGGTACTGATGCACTGCAAACTATGGTTTGCGTCCAGTTGCTGTGCTTCATTCGACTGATTTGATCGCTTTCGCAGAAAGTAATCAATGCGAGGCCTCTGTCTCTCTTTACCCAAACATCGCCAGAACCATCATCAGAACCAACATCATCATAACCACCATCATTAACATAATCACCATCATCAGAAACACCATCGTCACACCCACCATCATTATTATAACCACCGTCATTAGAACTACCATCACCAGGTCCACCATCAGATCTACCATAATCAGATGCACCATTATCACTATCATCACACAGGTACTCATTGGATGCGGAGTCGACCAAGGGGAGGCCCAGGACCGGTTAAGATGATTGTCACTGGTGTTGGTCGTGAGCGGAAGTCGAATTCGGGTCGCTGGGTTGTAATGCAGCGTGCTAACCTCACACCATCACTCCCCACACACACAGGGGCATTCACGCACACACTCACTTTCACACACTCAAGACTAAAGAAGCATACTTCTTGACTTTTTGGTTCTTTCCGTAAAGTCACGTGGAAAGAAAATAAATGAAATAATAGAATACAACGTTTCGATTGCAACACAAGCAATCGCCATCAGGAACGAATGCATGAGAAAACAAACCTAGTAAACTTATAAATATAATGCAATACAACACAGAGAATCGGCTAACATACAGTCAACACCCTACCTGATTACGTTCTTCCAAAGATTGCTAAATTTGAGAGAGAGACAAAACACAGACACGGAGAAACATTGACAGATACATAAGCAAAGATAGACAACACAGAGACACACAGAGAGAGAGACACACACATAGGCATACAGATAAAATAGAGAGAGAGGGGGGCAGAGAGAGAGGTGGGGGCGTAGAGAAATTAGCATGTCAATGAGAGATTTGGAGCTTTCGTGACTGCAGGAATAAGTCTTGGGTCTTTCGGCAAACTCACACAGAAAGAAAATAAACTACATAAACAAACTAACTCAGTAAAATTTGGAATTGCAATGCAATGCAATGCAACACAGAGAGTCGGTCAACGTACAATTAACGCATAGCCTGGTTGATTACAGTTCTTCCAAAGATTGCTAAATTAGAAGTTAAGTGTGAAATTTTAGAGAGAGACAAAACACAGACACGGAGACACAAAGATAGACACACAGGCAGAGAGACAACGCAGAGACACACACAGAGAGAGAAAACAAACTTAAATCCTCCCCGTAGAGATGGATCAAACTTGATTTGGAGCTTTCGTGACAACAGGAATTACTTTTTGGTTCTTTCGGTAAAGTCACGTAGAAATAAAATAATAGAATACGACGTTTCAATTGCAACACAAGCCATCGTCATCAGGTACGAATGAATGAGAAAACAAACCTAGTAAACTTATAAATATAATGCAATACAACACAGTCGGCTAACATAACAGTCAACACCTTACCTGGTTGATTACGTTCTTCCAAAGATTGCTAAATTTGAGAGAGAGACAAAACAGACACATAGACAGATACATAAGCAGAGAGAGACAACACAGAGAGAGACACACACACATAGGCACACAAAGAAACAGCCACCTCTGTGTCGAGGCCGTAAATACTCCCTTTACCGATCCAAATATCTGTGAAAGGGAAAGGAGCTGGGCCATTGATCCATGACCATAACGGAATCCACATTGTTCCTCCTGAATCTGAGGCTCAACCACCGGGTGGAGCCTCCGCTCCAACACTCTGGAATAAGCTTTGCCTGGGACGCTGATCAGTGCGATTCCTCTGTAGTTGGAGCACATTCTCGGTTCCTATTTGCTTTTAAAAAGGGGACCAACGACCCCAGCTTGCCAATCCAGAGATACTGTACCTGCCTTCAATGCAACATTGAAGAGGCGTGTTAACCATGACACTCAATGTCCAGCGCTTTCAATAATTCTGGGCGAATTTCGTCCACCCCTGCAGCTTTGCCACTACGAAGGCCTTAAACCGCCATAGTGACTTCAGCAACCGCGATGGATAGACCCCCCCCCCCCCCCAGCTGTTTCCAGGGTTGCCTCCCGAGAGGAGGGCATATTCACCGGCTTGAGGAGCTCCTCAAAGTGTTCCTTACACCTGTTGTATTATCCCCCTTTTTCCAAAAATTAATATTAAGAATAATTCTGCCAATAATATATTTCTTTAACAGACACTGGGTGCAACTTGGTAGCAAACAAAGGAAGAGCAAAACACCAATTTCCCCACTTCCACGAGCAGCTGCACAGACACCTCGCCTCAAAAGGCCATAGGGCAGGAGATGAACCATAAATGGTCATAAACCCCTACCCTATACACACAGAGCGAGAGGAAGGGGAAATCGCAAATGGGGTTAAAACAATACCCAGACTTAAAAAGGCCCCCACACAATACAGGCAGTAGGCGCCACGAGACAGATATAAGAAAAATTTGTAACGGTTAAAAGTTAAAAAATTGGCAACAGGGAAAGCAAACAGTCGGGTTTTGAGCCATATTAAGCAAACAAAGTTACCAACTTAGCCACGAAGATTAAGCAAACATTATCTATCCCCATTCTCACTCCAATTGAAAACCAGACTACAGTCTGCACCAGGGGGTCGTGAGTCCTCATTTGTTAATTCAATACTGATATCATTTACCTTTAATAATTTTCTACGCGACCTGACCGAAGCATCAAAGAATAATTATGGCAGTCAGGGTCGCACCTAAGCCAAAACAAATTCCCTAGCCCCGGGATATCAGATAAAAATAATAACTCAAGAACAAACAGCCAGAGAACCCACAATACAGGCAGTGGAACGAAGATTAGTGAAACCCTATGAAATACGTGGTAATAACAGGCTAAGTCACAAATCTTGAATAAACACAAACCAAATAATAAGCATGAAATTAGACCAAGGATCTCCTAGAAGAGTTAAGGGCGAAATGAGTCTGTCATACCTAACCAATATGTAACATACTCCATAGGAAGGGGGCCTCACAGCCGTCTTTGTCTTCCCGAAACATCGGGACGGCGCAGCGAGCACACCAAAGTAGGGAAATGACCCTCATAAAAGGTTTTATTGCAAGTTGGGAATCTGTGTCCACGGACGAAGGAACGGCTTGAGAAAGGAAATTCAACAGATGTCTCAATAAGAATAAAGAACACACACACGCATACCCCCCTCCATCGGAAGAATCAATCATAAAAGGAAACACACACGCATATGTGGGGGCCGTTGGCCCCCGGGGTCCCTCCCGCCTGCATCCCCTATTCCGTTTACGTTACCCCACCTCCCTATTACTCGCTACGGTTTCGCCGGCATTCGAATGCGACGCCCCTACTGTTACAGCCTCGCGCCGCGCTCCCACGCTGCGAGCATACGTGCGCACATCATCGTCAATCAAACGCCGTGCTCGCAGTATAGCCCTGTGCGGCACGTTACCAATGCGCATCCGTATCCGACATGTAACGAACGTATGCACACACACACACACGCCGCTCCGTGCACTCCAACTCCACACCAACTACGCAAGTTATGATCGCGCACCTGTATCACACACGGAGTGAACACACGCGACACCCACTCTTGCGCCGCTCTGCGCAGCGCTCGCCGTCTGCTGGCCGCTTGCGTTATGATCGCGCACCTGGGGTACGCCTATTACGCACGCCGCGAGCTTACGCACACACAGTACCACACGCGTTCCCCCACGCTACCCGCGCGCTCAGCTCCGCGCAGCGCTCACTCACGTGGCGAACCACGGTGCACACAGCGCACCCACACGCTCACACCGCACGACAAGATCACGCGAGACCACGCTTCGCTATTAATGATTTATTATATGCTACCTGCGAATTGATGTGTAATCAGTGAGTCGACGAGGCTGGCCTATTCCACTAAACCTGTACCTATTCCCTATTTATCGGCTTACGATACCCTACTTCACCTCCCCACTCACTGTTTGGTGCCCGCGGAGGTTCGCTGCTCTCTGCGCTAACAGCGTACCTCGATGCGTCGCACGGACGTCCGGGTCGCTGGCTGGAAGTCCTGCTGGTCCGCTGGCCTGGAGAGAAGGGAGCTATTTTCCCTCTGCGCCCCTCTATTTATCCTCCCTCCCTACCTTCAAGGGGATGCTGCGCTAAACAATCGGCTCGCGATCCTCTGGCACGCGCACGGCGGTTCTGGGTGCTGTTGATATGCTAATCAGTGTGCCGCGTGCAAGGCGTAAATCCTACTTAATCCCTTACCCTCCCTAACAATGGGGCCTGCGCGCTCAAGCGCAATTATCCCAACCCCCCATGACTATGCGCAACAGCCCCTGTGACCCCGCTATTCATGCTGTCTCGTGCCTCCCCTGCTTGCCCCGTCGACTCGTGGGGGTGTGTGTGGGGGGAAATGCGCCTCAACCGCGGTGGCCGAATGCCCCACGCCGCGACCACACAATATTAAGGCCGGCAGCAGCGCCGCGGTACCACGTAGCACGGGGGAGGTCATCCAATTCCCTGATCGCCGGAAACCGTGAGAATTAATCCCGATAAGGGTCTCTCGGATAAAAACCGGTCGATCAGGTAACCTTCCCTTCCAGCTCTATGGGAGGGGGGGGGATGCGTGCGGGTGTGTGCTTATGTGGGGCGGGTGATGGGGGCAGTGCGGTGGGGGAAGCCGGGCGGCTCCCTGGCTCGGCAGAACGGCCCCGTCGCTGTGGCACCACACATACCCCCCCCCCCCGATAAAAGAGGACACAGGCCTTGCTTTGATTAACTTTTCATGTTCCCCCTAATAACGAAAATCCGAAACTTAGCGACAAAATGGGGGAACATTATTGATCCTCACTCTAATTAAAGACACGCACAAGCTGGGGTGCAGGATTATAGTGTGCTCTGTGGAGAGGGAGCCCCGACCGCCTTTGTCTTCCCGCTGCACGGATAGCAAGATTTGCACACACAAGCAAATAACATCTCCCCATAAAGAAATCAAACCACGATGGAAATACCGTGAACACGGCTACAACATACCTTGAATCACTTACAATCAAATTACAATAATACTATAAGCAGTAAAGTGAGTCATTTTACCTTCCAAACCGAAAACGAACAACTTAAAGCTGTGTGAGACAAAGGATAACGCCCAGAGCGAGGGAAGGGATTATATAACTCGTAGGCTTTCGCGACCAATATTATTCATAATCTAAACCCAAAAACGTTGATTATGATTATGTAATTCTCGGTGCGAACGCGAATCGTCAGCCTGGTTTTAGTCTGATGACTCATCTGTGACGCCGTTTCGCGAGGAAGATCCCCCCCCTCTTTCCAGGTTAATTATTATTAAATCGCACACACACGGACACACACGGACGCAGCTGTGTCCACACACACAAACGAAAAAAAGTATATGGTTCCGCCCTTTGAAACAACTCGAAAAACAGAGTGGATTTTCCTGATAAATACCGAGACACGATCATCTCAACTCACACCATCGGAGCTCATCGGAGATCGTCAGAGCTCAGCTCATCACCGGGGCTCAGCTCATCATCTCATCTCATCACCTCCAACGGAGGAGCTCTCTCATCAGCCAGAATGGCGATGCTCGCTGAGTAGCGACGTGCCAAGCCAAGCCGAGGTCTGCACCACCGAAAAAGAATCGCTACCTCGAGCCAAGCCGAGGTGCTAGTGAAACTGATGGAGATTTCAGTTATCATTCTCGAGCCAGCGACGACACCCAACGTCAACCCAGCAACGAACGAGAGCACCGCCACGTCGTCCAGTGCCCGAGCACAGGTGCCAGCCTGCCAGCGCACGAGTGAACGAGCACCGCCGCGCCGCCAGAGTCACAGAGTACGGGTGCCAGCGCCGAGCGCCGCCAAGCGCCGCCAAGCCCCATCAAGCGCCAAGCGACCGAGCCTCTTCAAAGACCACATCGTGCCAACGCCGCTCAGCTAGCAGCAGAGAGAGGAGTCGGTGAAAGCCAGCAGCTCACCGCAGCCACGCTCGAGCGAGAGGGACATTCTCCGAAGCCGTTCGTATCCACAACCCCTCCCCCACTCATAGACCCACACACGCATGCATCCACGTCTCGGACTCACACAAGAACTTATCTAAGAGACTATCCATCCCAACCACACCATCGTATCAACCCTAGCCAATTATCAGAAGACTAATTACAAATTACATGAACCATCAGTTGGCCGTGAAGGCATAGCGACTCCTCGAGTGATTAGAATGCACCATTTATAAGGGCCTTAGTTTTAATTTTGTTTTCTTTTCGTTTTTTTTTATAAACGACCAATAGATTCATCGATGTACGCTAAACTTTTGAAACCTTCGCCACGAATCTACACGCCCATAGAGAGAGAGTATCGTGTTAAACCTGTTTCTTTGTCATAAAACTTTGCCCATTAAATAATTAAAGCTTAGCCAGAGATAAGAATCTCCCTTAAAAGGGCACGCACACCGTCGCACACCATTATTCCAAGACATTTCGTTAAATATATATACTTGCCGATTAATCTATTGACGTATACTTTCGCCTTTGGGGTATAATAAGTTGCTTTTATTGCCTTCATATGAATATCGCTGCATGCCCGTTTTAAGAACTCTCCCTACTGCCGTATATGCTCATTACGCGGTGGAACTAATGAGATGTGCGGTGGGAAAGGAGAAATTATGGTTGTTAGAAATGTTTTAGTCATTCATTTTCGTTAATTGCATAATCTCGCCAATTAATCTATGGACGTATGCTTTCGCCTTTGCATATTAGAGTGTCATATGTTTGTTTAGAATTAAAATTGCTTAAAACAAAGTGGTTGAGTGTTTCTTTCCAAGTCCATGCAAAACGGTCTTAATTATAAGAACTGTATCCTGCGTTGAGATATGAATTTGGAGACCTAACATAACATAAACACACTAAGATAATCAATAAATGTTTAATCAAAGATAATCGTTTTATCCTAATTTATACAACTCTGGATAACGAAGCTAAGCCTAATTATCACAACTGCATACATTAACATAATCGCAAGCATTCGCATAAATTAATACGATTATCTCCGTGGTTATCATAATTTATGCATATGAGACATTAGCATAATTTCCACGATTTATGTATTTTTTTATTTTTTATTATTTTTATCAAAATGTCATAATCCGACATATACAACACACCTCTCGTCTATCTCCTTAGTTGGGGTCAATTTTACACCACGCTTAACAGCCTGGGCCACGTCTCGTCGACCCCTCCTAAGGCTTCGGAGAGTTTGCCAGAACATCTTTGAGGCTACCCGATAGTCCCTCTCCATGGTCTCTCCAAACTCTTCCTTTATTTATTATGTTCGTAAAATGTAAACGGTGCATAGCCACCACTGACCTATGGTTGTGGTCGTCGTGGTCACGAAAATGATGGTGATGTTTCTTGTTGGATCTCTGCCTCTTACCTCGTCACTCTTGGTTGGAGCCCAGGTCGAGCTCCCGGCATGTGGTCAAGACGGCGTCTGTAGCTGCTACTACCGTGAACACTATGGCTGGGTCGTGCGCTGTGCAGCCAGGGCTTTGAGCTCAGTGCCACACAGGATATCTGTCTACACAAGGGAACAAAGCCTGCAGGAAAATCAGCTTGACATCCCTCCTCCAGAGGCCTTGTGGATTATTCGGGGCTGCAGAGTCCCAGAGTCATTGAGATTATAGAATTGACAATAATAATCTACGAACTTTTGTCAGGCAACTGCTTGATTACAATATATCTTAATACTATTTATGTTCTGCTGGAGCTTGTGGGGGCTGCTGCCCACCGACTCCTCACTCGTGGGAGAGCTGCTGCTCCCCGACTCCTTTCCCCCTTCCTCCTTCTCTTCCTCTTTCCGCGCCGCTGCCGCTCATAGCTTTAGCCTCGCTGCCTCCGCGTCCCCCCTGTGAGAGATGACTCTTGGTTGGCTCTCGGCCACCTCGGGTTATCCACACACACTCCCCACGTACATTCCCCCCAAATGTTCGGAGAAGACTCCTTGTACGTGCGTGCCCATGCACGCCGCTGCCCACCCTCGGGCACGCGCAGCCACCCGCACCTATTGGCCACCTCGTGCACGTGCTAAACATAGCCGTATGAATATGCACGTGCGTACACGTGTACCTCGGGGCGGAGCTCTACACACAAGCAACAATCACCACAACCACCACCACAATAACTACCCCCACAACAACCACAACCACGTGCTTGAATCTGGCACACGCAGACCCACTTAACCCTCACAGAAATCACACGGTGCTGTTATTTTATAATAGAGGTTCATTCTCGGCGCGACTGAGGTTAATCACTACGTGACCCAGAGCCGAAATCAGTGAGTAAACTACTCTGTCTCCCGGTGATCTAAACCCAATCCGCCCTGTCTATTTCGAGTCAATTTCCCGAGGAGTCCTTATGCTAATCCCTACCTCTCTCACGTACTCACGGTTTGGCTCGGACGTGCGGGAAGTCAGGGGGAACCGAGGCTGCACGAAGTTCCTGCTGACAACGGGTCCTGGCTGCGCTGCGACGCGTCACACGAACGCTCGAGTGGCCGGAAGGTGGGCTGCCCCGATCGCTCACTTGAGAAGAACACGAACTCCTGTCGTGCTCGCCACTCCCCTTTTATCCTTTTCTACATCAAAGAGACCTCTCGGCTGATCCGGACGGTCTTTTCGGCCAATCAGAGCCCTCCGCGTACCTCCCTCCCCAGGACTCTTGGTTCGCCGCTCGTGGCCCCAACCCCCCACCTGTCGTGCTGTGTGCGTTCTCACTGCGGTGGCGGGGTGGCCTTGCCGTGACCATGTGATCTTAAGCCGATTCACGGTGCCAAAGGGTAATTTAACCTGGGGGAAATCTGACAATTTCCTGACTCCGGGAAACCGTTGGAGCATTCCCACGAGGAGGGTCCCCCGGGTGAAAACCCAAAGGTCAGGTGACTTCCCCACGAGGTTCTATGTGGGGGTAGGTGTGTGCGTTCCTGTGGGGGGTTGCGAGGGGACGGCAGCACCGGCCGAGCTGCTTCGTTGCTGTGGCATCACAAACTCGGGGGCTCATGAATCCACCAGATTGAACGCCGAAATAGAGATTAACGGGATCGACGCGACATGTGCTAATAAGGAAACACGTCAGTGAGGCACGCACTTCAATCGTAGCAACCTTCCCCATTCAAACCTCTTCTCTCCGGAGCCCCGAGCTCCCGACCCACACCCTTTATCTACATGGAGAGGGACTACCGGAGGAGCGGCGGCTCACAACAATGAGCGGAGCACCAGGCGGCTAAAGCACAGTGAGTCTGTAACAGCTATGTCAACATCGGTCTCTGTGTTGGAAGAAAAGGAGGCTCGTGATGGACGCCGCTGGGCAGTTGTAGGCAGCCGCCCTCCGGCAACAACGTTGGAGGAGCGACGGCTGCGTGGTGAGCGCGCGTGCATGCTCGTGTGCTGTACGCGCGCGCGTGCTGTGTCGTGCGCACGTGCGTGGAGGAGGCCGCGATGGCGTGGAGGAGGCTGCGATGATATGGAGGAGGCCGCGATGGCGTGGAGGAGCCCGCGATGGCAGGGAGGAGGCCGCGATGGCGTGGAGGAGGCCGCGATGGCGGGGAGGAGGCCGCGATGGCGTGGAGGAGGCCGTGATGGCGTGGAGGATGCTGTGATACATTCACTCATCTTACACTGACTCACTCATCATACGCTGACTCACTCACACATCATACACTCACACAACCACTGACCCATTCACTCATCATACACTGATTCACTCAGCATACACTCACTCATAATACGCTGACTCACTCACTCACACACCACACACTGACTCACACCACCACTGACTCACATCATACACTGACTCACTCATCATATGCTGACTCACACATCATACACTAACTCACACTACCACTGACTCACTCACACATCATACACTGGGAGTGTCATGATGCCAGATATGACTGCAGGTTTGGTCATAAATGTTGCGTGTATCGTAAATTTATACATTTTTAATCAAAGTTCCTATGCTGTTGTTACATTGTATTTTATAGCTTTATTTTGGTGATTTCGAAAACATAAGGTTAAGCCATGTTTCTTGCGGAAGTGCGGAGTTGGCCTGATAGCTTGAATCTAAGTTGTCTTATGGTTGTTGTTTGACTTGTATCACACTGGAATTTTTGCTCACAGCGTTGTAATACAGTGTTTTTTTTCTGGAAGATTTGCTGGTTTATTCAGGATGTTTCTGTTGCACGTCATCGCTTTAAGATGTTCTCCATTCATATTTAGTTTGTTGCGGTTGAACCCGACTCAAGAGCCGCATGGCTCACAGGGCTATACCAAATAAATGAAACTTGAAACCTCCCACCTCCCTTCTGGAACCTTCCCAAAAACCTCTCAGGACCTCCTCCTTCCTGTTTCCTACAAAATATCTCTCCTTTAAGTTTCCTCTAAGTCCCTACCCGAAGGTGTTGATATTTCCTCCATGAATGGAACGATCAGGGACGCCACAAAACTGTGTATATGGTGAGGTCCAAACCATCAAGATCATCACTGCCGACTGACAAATTCAACGTGCACGCTCTGGTGGAACAAGCGGACTCCACTCGGCTACCCCTGATACAATGGAATGGCTTCGGCTTCCATCGTCAACAATACCGTGTCATCCCTATCGCTTTGTCCGAACTCCATAGGAAAGAAGCAGAGGAAGAGTTCGTTCCGAATTGTCCTCAGATCCACGACAACATTATTTGCGATCGTCCACGCGTGGCTTGCGATCCGCATGTCGGGCAGCACTGCGCTAGATGCTGCTTTCACATCACTGCATGCATCTTAGATGCCATTCCCATAGCTATGATGCAAATTTCATAGCAAAGAGCCATCTTCACAACTACAGCTGCAGCAGCAGCATTTTCAGCAGCTAGAGTTATATTAGCAGTGGGATGATCTGTTCATATTTAAATATCAATCAGTGTTTGGCATTCTGTTTATCGTTGCTAATAGATTTTCAATAAATAATCAGTACCAACCATAATGTGAGTGCCAAAAAAACTGTACGTTGAATTGTAGTTTAATTATTGTCATTACATATGGTAATCAAACTGTATATAAAAATCTAACTTAACTACTATTGCTAGCAATTTGTCAGATTATAAAATTCTAAGTAATGCTACGTATGTCTTTCTCTTTACATAACGACATTTAGTTGTATTACGAGAATGGTAGAATTACGTGTTAGAGACATTGCAAGGGCAACACCAAATAGAGACGAATTGACAGTTCATCTTGGAAGAGTCACTTTCTGTAGCAGCACGGATTGTTCTTATTTCATTCTGGATCGTCCACTGAAGAAATATCTCGTACGTTTCTCCATTTGTTTTTTGACCTTTCTACAGACTGACCCATTGCGTGAACTTTGCAGGACTGAGCCCAGGCCGGGGTCCCCGCGTGTGATCAATGGAGCATCAAGGGAGTCTGCCACTGCTACATTGATGGTAACCACGGGCGAGTTGTGGAATGTGCCAGTCGGAGTTTCAGCTCAGTCCCCGATGAAATCCCAGCCAACACTGGACTCCTGACTCTACGCAACAACCAGATGCAGGCTGCTCCCAATGTGCGGTGTAGCCCAGTCTATTACACGCCGAGTATGCTAGGAATTTCACAGGAATATTATCAGCAGAGTAAATCAAAAGGTTAGTGTTTTAATCTGCCAGTGATGAGGACCTGGGTTCAAATGTGGGCTTCAGGCATGCCATGTTTAGGATGGGTTCTCCGGTGTAGTGCGTCGATCAGTGAACTAAACTATTTTTTTATTTTACCAGGTAAGGCCCTCTAACTATTTAGCTCTTTTTCAGAAGCGACTTAGCAACAAATGTTAGCTCAATAAAGTGGCTTATCACATGTAAATGTATAGCAGCCAAATACTTTAAATGCATGACGTTGATTCTAAATGTGGAGGGAAAACCGAAGGAATCAGAGAACAATCCACGCGACCAAGGGGAGAACATGCAAACTCGAAATATACAAGAAGTGTCAGGGTCGGGATCGATCCCTCGACCTTCTGCATACCAGGCGAGGGAGTTAACATTATACTACTCTCACTTCAGGCCAGTCACCAATGACAAACATAGAGATCCATAGAAAACGATACACGCAAAACCAAAGACAGGTAGACGCACATAGAGGCTCATATAATCATACAAGACAAATATGTATATATAGCGTCTAAATATTACTGCATCTCAAGATGCTTTTCACACATCGTTAATCTAGACGAGGAGGAGGGTGGGTAACCGTAGGAATACATGGGAGACAAAAGAGAGAGCACAGCGAAGCAACTATCGATCCAGTAACAACAAAGACTACAAGTTCCAGATATAGCTGGAGCAGTCAGAGTGTCTCAAAAGACCCGGTCCCTAAAAACACACTTATCGATTTGCTCCTGAATCTGAGGCGCCTGCATCTGTATATATGTACTATGTTGCACTTATTTCGCACTGTACATAGCCAACCGTGTTAATCGGAGGTGCGAAGGAAGGAAAACAAAATAAACGGAACAAGCAGTTATAAAGAAATGAGTTTTTAATCTAAATGTAAAAGTGTATCTGTATAATAACCAGCTGATGTCTGTTCCGGCTGGGGTGTTTGAGCCTGAACTTGCTGCGCCTGGACGACAACAGACTCCGGGAGATCCCGCCCGCTCTGTTTGACCATTTCACTGCGCTCGCCAGACTCGATCTGGATGGAAATCAGCTGCAAAGCTTTCCCACTGAGCGCGCTTGACTGCGTGAAGTGGCGTTGCATTGGATGAGCTGCGATCCATCACATTGGCTTTGTAGTTGGTGGACCACACGAAGATTCATGTGAATCATGTGTGCCAGGCTGCAAAGGAGCCCGCTAAAATCACTTGCCACGACTGGCTAGGCTACACGTGGTTATGTCTGTGTTGTGTGCATATCTACATGTAACGGTCCTCCAAAATTGTCTCCACAACATCAGTACAGTATTTCCTACCCCCGAAACGCTGATGGAAATTCCTGCACCTAGTTGACCAGGAGTAATCCTGCAGTATGAAGTACGGAGATTGGTGCCTGGGAATGAGGATACAGGATTGAAGAGAGGTGTGGGGGGGATGGGAGAGGGAACGTGGTGAATAAAAGGAGACGTCGGAGGAGTTACGGCAGAGAGAGAACTGTGGATGAAGAGGGGAGAGCTGTGTATGAAGCAGGGAGGGAATAACAGGACTGGAATCCTGACCTACATACGCACATGTTGATGAGGAGATTGTCCACTGCACGCAACATGTGTGTGTGTACACATGTATTATTATTATCATCTCAGTCCCGTGACCTTATGCCAGTGGTCGTTCGGCACTTCACATCGCCTCAACGTGAACACAGCCTGGCACAAGCGCCGTGGTGATGGCGCCACCACTTAGTGACGAATGGCGGTTGTAATTATTATACACTAGCGGGAAATATACGGCGTTGCCCAGGTCAAATATATATTTAAAACCTACTCTGAAAAATCTAACAGCAGTGCATACTGACTGTGGTGGTACCTGCTATGATTACAGCAGTGCATACCGACTGTGGTAGTACCTGCTATCACTACAGTAATACATGCTGAGTCTACAGCAGTATTTATCGACTCTGGCACAAAGTACTCACCTGACAGAGTAGCGTGATGAGGCCTAGTTCCGTGCAGATCCTCCGGCCTCGCCTAGATTGTCCAGCCGGCTGAGGTGGCACCTTGGCAGGCTGGGGCTGGGCTGCTACCACTGACCCCCCCCCCCCCCCCCCCCCCCCCCAGCCACGATCTCCCCGGCCGCTCTGCAGTAATATCTACGGCCTATAGTGGTAGCATCTAGCGCAGGGGTCCTCAAACTACGGCCCGCGGGCCACATGCGGCCCACTGAGGGCATTTATCCGGCCCATGGTCACTAATTGGGCTGCGCTTGTGAGCACTAATTGGGCTGCGCTGGTGAGCACTAATTGGGCTGTGCTGGTGAGCACTCATTGGGCTGCATGTGCTTTCTTTTTTCCTGCAGTGGAATCGAATCGCATGGGTCTTCTCCCCCATGCGATCAGATTCCTATGCGAGTTCGCAGATCGCACTGCAATCTGTGAACAAAACTGCAGGTGTAATTAACTTTTTAATGGCACCCGCACCAGTGTGAGCCTGGGGTAAAAGCGGAGTTCCCCCAATCAGACTGCATTGATGGGCAGTGCAGTCTGTATGTCTCTGTGTGGGCAAAGTTATCGCTGGAATATTGTTTTTGTAGCGCTGTATATATATTGGTATTTTACTAATAGCAATTTTGACTCCCTAGGAAACAATGATGTCAAGAAAGAGAAAAAATGACGGGGAGTGTAGGATATTAAAAAAACAGTGGACTTATGATTACTTTTTCATGCAGTACAAGGAAAGAGCTGTGTGTCTGATATGTCAGAATATAGTGTCTGTGTTCAAAGAATACAATTTACGTCGACACTATGAAACTCAACATAAAGATAAATATGATTGTTTGGTAGGAGAAGTGAGAAAAGATAAAATATTAAAACTGAAAAATACATTAACAACTCAGCAAAATACTTTCGTGAAGCAGAAGCAGATAAATATTTCATCACTGCGAGCAAGTTTTCAAGTTGCCAAGCTAATAGTGTGCACTGGCAGACCATTCGTTGAGGGAGAATTTGTTAAAGAATGCCTTCTTTCTGTTGCCAAAGAGATGTGTCCAGAGAAGGCCGATTTATTTAGTACAGTGAGTCTTTCAGGACCTACAATTACACGGAGGATTGAAGAAATGGGAGACTATTTGCATCAGCATTTGCAAAACTCCACAAAAAAACTTTCCTATTTTTCCTTGGCACTCGACGAAAGCAATGATGTTCGTGATTCTGCACAACTTCTAATTTTTATTCGTGGGACGAATGACTATTTCGAAGTCACAGAAGAGCTTGCTGCACTGCAAAGCATCAAAGGAACAACTACAGGAGAGGATATCTATGAAAAGGTTTGCCAAACTGTGAATGGTTTGGAGCTGAACTGGGCTAAACTAGCCAGTGTGACAACTGATGGTGCTCCTAGCATGGTGGGGTCTAAGAAATGAGTAATTGCTCGCATTAACCAAGAGATGGACAAACATAACCATTCTCATCCAATAGCCATACACTGCCTCATCCACCAACAAGCGCTGTGTAGTAAATCACTGAAGTGGGACTGTTAACTTCATTAGAGCTCATGCACTAAACCACAGACAATTTCAGGAATTTCTGTCTGAGCTAAATGTTGACTATGAAGATGTTCTGTACCAAACAAAAGTCCGTTGGCTTAGTCGAGGGAGAGTTTTGAAACGTTTCTATGACTTGCTTCCACAGATTACAGCTTTTCTGCTTTCAAAAAACGAAGAAGTACCAGAGCTCAATGATGCAGAATGGAAATGGCACCTTGCCTTTATGACAGATGTAACAGAGCTACTCAACAGTTTCAATGTGCAACTTCAAGGAAAGGGGAAGCTCATCTGTGATATGCAATCACATGTGAAAGCATTTGAAGTAAAATTAGGCCTCCTCATCAAACACGTGAAGGAGGAAAACTTCTGCCATCTCCCCACAACTCAAAATCTGTTAGCGGAAAAACCATTGGTTGCATTCCCAAACAAAACATGTGTGGATTCACTGGAAAAATTGCAAAAGGAGTTCCAATTTAGATTTAAAGAGCTTCATCTCCATGAACAGGACATACAGCTTTTCCGTAACCCATTTTCTATTGACATTGAAAATGTGGATACAATTTACCAAATGGAACTGGCTGAACTGCAGAATTGTGACTCTCTGAAAGACGCATTCAAGTCAAGCAGCCTTCATAATCTCTGTGCATCTCTCCCCTCTGAGACATATCCTCATCTCAGGAACCATGCACTCAAAATGGCAACCATCTTTGGCAGCACTTATGTCTGTGAACAGACTTTTTCCAGAATTAAACATTTGAAATCTCCAACCAGATCTAGACTAACGGATGCACACTTGCATCACTTGTTACGACTAGCAGTGACAAATATGGAACCGGACATTGACCATCTCATTAGCCAAAAGCAGGCCCATAATTCCTATTGAAATACTGGCAAGTTTGTTGATTTAACTTGTTCTTCATTTTAAATATTGTATTTGTTCCCAGAACAGCCTTTGTTGTGCAGTCTATTCTTAGTCTTAAGCCTCACCTTACCATATTAATAATAAGTATGCGCCCCTTGCACCACGATCTTCTCCAACCATTATATAAACGGAGTGGTAGCTACTGAAATCTCTCATTTACTTGATACAGCTGTCGTGGCTGTGACGGTACCACCTGAAGACGGAAGCTTGTGTTGCCTCCGAAACGTCGTGATTTTTTATTTTTTATTTTATTTTACTTTTTAATGTTTTTTTACCTACGTGACTTTACCGAAAAAACCTAAGAATATGAATCCCTGCAGTCACGAAAGCTTCAAATCTAGAATAACATGTACACCAGTCAAACTGTATTATTAACGAATACCTACGTGACTTTACCGAAAAAACCTAAGAATATGTACATGTTATTGTCACCAATACATTCCATAATGACCCATTCCCTGCCATATTTAACCAATTATCTTTTATTTTCAACGCGTTTATCCCACTCATGTGGGGTCCGTTGTCCTTACCAACCTTCTCCATGCTGCCCTGTCCTGCACCATCTCCGTCGCACCCTCTGCCCACTTAAGGTCTTATGGCCGGTTGCTACCAGATGCCAGCCCTCCTCATTTATCCTGGCTTGGGGCAGGCAGAAACAAATTTCTGGACAAGTTATATTTAATAACTTATCTTAATGTCAAATTATGTTTAAGATATACGTTTTTTTTAAACGACTGCCCGCAAGGGGGTAGCCAAAGAGCCACAAGGGCGCAGCCAAAGGGCTACAAGTGGGCAGCCAAAGAGTCGCAAGGGGGCAGCCAAAGAGCCGCAAGGGGGCAGCGAAAAAGCTGCAAGGGGGCAGCCAAAGAGCTGCAAGGGGGCGGCCAAAGAGCTGCAGGGGGGTAGCCAATGAGCCGCAAGGAGCAGCGAAAGAGTCGCAAGGGGGCAGTGAAAGAGTCGCAAGAGGGCAGCCAAAGAGCAGCAAGAGGGCAGCCAAAGAGCTGCAAGAGGGCAGCCAAAGAGTCGCAAGGGGGCAGCCAAAGAGCCGCAATGGGGCAGCCAAAGAACTGCATGGGGGCAGCCAAAGAGCTGCATGGAGGCAGCCAAAGAGCTGCAAGGGGGCATTTAAAGAGCCGCATGCGGTTTCAGAGGCATAAGTTACCGACCCCTATCCTAGACCAAGTCCATTGAGCTGGGAGAGACTGTAGTGTTGAACACCTAAATATAATACTAGTGTAAGACAAGAGGAAGCTAAACAACATCGGTGTGCATTTGGGGAGGTGTTAAGATGTTCAATCACGATTCAGATTAATCTCAGTGTGTGAGTGTGTGTGCACACGTGTCCCGTGTGTTTCCACACCGTGTTCCTTTTGTGTGCGCATGTGTTCCACGTGTGTGTGCACGTGATCTGTGTGCGTATACACGTGTTCCATTTGTCTCTCTGTACACTTGTTCCATGTGCGCACGTGTTCCGTTTGTGAGCACACATTCTGTATATACACATATCCCGTGCGTATATGTTTACACGTGTTCCACGTGATGCAGACAATATGAATCGCTTAGCGTGGCACATAGAATTAGTTAAATTGTATTTTCAATGGCGGGGGGGGGGGATATAAATTGTTAAACGCAGACAGACTGAGTGTGGTGGCAGTGGCGGTGGTGGTGGGGGACCGCAAGGACTGGAGTTTTGGAAACCATGCTTCAAGGGACCAGGCATTGTGACATCATGAACCTCCCATCCTATGGCACGACTAAAGCAACGACAACAGGATAGTAGCAGCGGGAGCAGTTAGAATAGCAACACAGACACGCAGACAATGTCTCCTACCGGATACCCGTCTCTCCACATAAATAACAAAACGTATTTTTTACGCAGCCACACGCATGGCTTTCTGGGAATACTTTATTTCAGCCGCATTATTTCAAGACTAGCAAACCTCCGGATCGGTTTTGACATTCAGTGTCTCATCAGCAGACTTAGGCTTGTTGGACTGAATGCTAAGTTTTGCTCATCTGGAATCAATTCTATTCGAGCATGTTGAAATATAATTAGTTTTCATATGCCCCAATTGAAGCAGCACATACCACAGCGGTGTACTCTATTTTGTCCATAGTTACCTAGGGGACTGAGATGACCCAGCCGCCACACTAATCTCGCGTGACCTTGATTTCACGCCTTTTCCGCTGCCTCCATCATCCTTAATCAACAGAGGAATCCGTTAATTGGCAGTGGGGACAATTGGTGAACAGAACTTCAAACAAGAGGGGTTGTTCGTTTGTTGATGTCGTTTTTTGTTGCTGTTGTAAAATCGAAACTTATCCATATTCACCATGCCACTAAACCACCCCTCTTGGGAATGCCTCTCAGCCGCTTTGTGTTCAGTCTCAGGGCAGTCAGCTGGTCAAGATGTCAAAAAACGCCGGCGTTGAAAGATGTCAGCTGGTTGCTGTACAACCTCAACTCCATTCAGATTCACGAGATGGTCAAACACTCTGGAAGGGCACTGAGCCGATTGCTTTCCACACAGCAGATTCCAAAGAACACAGGATGAGATGTTACTATCCTTTGTGCAAGCACTTCCAAGAGTTCATGAACAGTGAGCCTGGTGAAATTTGGGGAGCGCATCGTCAGTAGTGACCCTTTGGTTCCTAGGGTGTTTCGGCCTTTCATACTATACACCCTCCCCAAAGGCGGCCAGCGACAGGGTGATCAATCCTACGCTTGCGTCCCATTCCCAATTAGTCATAGGAGTTGCCTTGTTGTTGGTAGCCAACATCCCATGGGACTATGCATGGCAGGGGCGTCCTCCTCCCTGAGTCAAGCATTGTTGACTGCATACCTCCTGGCCCTCTCACTTTGGGGCCCAGCTGGGGTCTTTCCTCTTCATCCAGAGCCACTGACTGCTGCCTTCTGCCGCCTCCGATACAGCTTTGATTGACGAACGCTGGCTCTGGCCCTTAATTCCCAGGTCTCTAAGCAGTCTGGTTGTAGATGTTGCCACAAAACCTCTGCAGCCCACCTCCACTGGTCGGACTTCTGTGTTCCAGCCATGATGCCGTGCTTCAGCAGCTAGATCGGCATAGCGCAGATGTTTTCGCTCATAAGCCTCATCTACTGAGTCCTCCCAGGGTACTGTGAGCTCAATGATGAAGACCTTCTTGAGCGAACGGGACCAGAGCACCACGTCAGGTCTTAGGGTGGTGGTTGCGATCTCCGGAGGAAACACAAGTTGCCGGCCAATGTCAGCTAGCATTTTCCAGTCGCTGGCCAAGCGCAGCTGGTCTCGCTCTATTGGTGTAGAGCCGCTCTTCGGTGGTTTAGCCCCTTCGCGGACAAAGGTCGTCCGTAAGGGGTGTGATGCTGCTGGGGGTGGTAGGGAGTTGGTGGCAGCTCGCTTGTCCTCCAGGGCGGATGCAAGGTTTTTAAGGACTTGGTTGTGACGCCAAGTGTAGCGTCCTTGGGTGAGGCTTGTTTTACACCCTGTGAGAATGTGCCTGAGGTTGGCTGGCATGGAACAGAGGGCACAGTCCGGATCTTCACCATACCATTGGTGAAGATTAACTGGTGTTGGAAGGATGTCATATGTTGCTCTGATGGAGAAGCTCAACCGCCTCGCTTCCGTGGCCCACAGATCCTTCCAGCTGATCTTCCTCTTCTCCACACTGTCCCATCGAGTCCACTGTCCTTGTTTGGCAAGAGAGACTGCCTTGGCCCACCTTGCAGCCTCCTCCTGATGGCGTACTTCCTGCACTACCATCTTCCGCCGCTCTGGTGCAGTGGCCTTACTCCAAGCAGCACGGCTAGTTAGCCCAAGGCCTCCTCTCCCTTGCTGAACATGACCCACAATGTCAGCATGTCTGAGGGCTGCTGTTGCCTCCTGGACTGCTTTTCCTGGCCTCCATTTGCGCCCAGTTGCCAAGGTCGGCGCGTTGTTGCTCACCACTGGGTCTCGAGATTCATTCAGTGTCATCTGGAGCCTGGTTTTTGCACACTTGAATTCCTCGGTTAGACTGGTGAGGGGCCGCTTGAGGACACCATCTCCATAGAGGCCTATGGTGGTAAGGCATCGTGGAACTCCGAGCCACTTCTTTAAGTAGCTCGTGGCTCCTCTTTCCATCTTCTCCACTGTTGAGATTGGAACCTCATACACTGCTAGGGGCCACAACACCCGGGGTAGGAGACCAAACTGCAGACACCAGGCCTTTAACTTTCCAGGTAGCTGGGTGTTGTCGATGGACTGTAGGCTACTACTTTGCGCAGCTGTTGCACCTGGTCTTTGTCCTTCAGGCTTGCATCATACCACCTTCCAAGGCTTTTTACCGGCTGCTCAGACACTGTTGGGATTTGGTCATCTCCGATGAAGAATTTCAGGTCACAGAGTACTCCCTTCACAATCGAGATGCTGCGTGACTTGGATGGTTTAATCTTCATACGGGCCCAGCTGATGTTCTCCTCGAGTTTTCTGAGCAGTCTCCTGGTGCATGGGACAGTGGTGGTCAATGTTGTAATGTCGTCCATGTAGGCTCTGAGTGGAGGGAGGCGAAAACCAGAGTCGACTCGCTGTCCACCAGCAACCCATTTTGAGGATCTGATGATAACCTCCATTGCCATTATGAATGCCAATGGAGAAATGGTACATCCCGCCATTATACCTACATTCAGGCATTGCCATGAGGTGGTGAACTCTGAGGTGGTGAAGCAGAACTGCAGATCCTGAAAGTACGACTTCACCAGGGTTGTGATGGTGTTCGGTATGTGGAAAAATCTGAAGGCAGACCACAGGAGTTCATGGGGCACAGAGCCAAATGCATTGGCGAGGTCGAGGAAGACTACATGGAGGTCCCTTTTCTCCACCTTGGCCATTTTGATCTGGTGCCAGATCATGCTGGAATGTTCCAAGCAGCCAGAGAACCCTGATATTCCTGCCTTCTGTACAGATGTATCGACGTACGCACTCCTTTGCAGGTGTAGTAAGTATATATGGAGGCTTGACGACAGGATCGGAGGCACACTTATTTATTACACCAACACAGTTGTACAGGTCACTTGGCTACAGGGATTCTCGACAGCTAACCCCTCTAACCTATACCAATTCCTCCACTACGGGACTAGGGGAGGCTATCTGTCCCAGCTTGGTTAAGCTGGGATCCCGGCTCCCTGAGTCACCAGACCAGCTTCGTCTGGGCTCTCGGGGCCACGCCACCGGCTTGCCCTGGTCGGCCCTTATAAGGACAGCGAGCCAGGGGAGCTCTGGGGCCTACACTAGCTGGTCTTCCGTCTTCTCTGGTTAAAGCTGAGTCCCGACCTCGAGCCCTCGAGCTCATCACCTTTTATAGGACTCGCCCCCGAGGGGGGGCCCGTGGGGGATACACATGCGGACGTCGGTGCTAGCGCCACCCTTGTGTACGGCCGTAACCCCGCCCATTGTGTTTGTTGGCCATCCGTGGCCATGCATAATCACACCTCAACATTCGTAGCCATGCGCAATTACACCTCTACATCACCCCCCCCTGTACAGCTCGCAGCCGTCCCTGGCTGCAAAAAAAATCAGAATAAAGGTGCATCCCTCACAAAAACCCCGTGTGTGTGCCTCGCGTAATTTTTAACAAGAACAAGAGAACCTTAACAAGAACAACAACAGGAAGAGAGAGAGAGAGAGAGGAAAAAAAATAACCCGACGCACCCCCCCCGAATAAATACCCCAAAACCAACATATATACACACACTCCGGACGCCACCCCTCCCATTGTCCGCAAGGCCCCCCAACGGCCGACCTCACAATAGTCTGCGCGTTTTGGCGCGCGTCCGCGCGGCGGGCCCGTCACAAGGGCCCGTCCTGGCACGCTCAGTGACGGTTGTTGACGGTCCGGGTGCAAGAGAGTCAGGCGTCGCTGCCGAGTGACCCCCGACCCCTCCGGGAGGGGTTGGTGGGTGTGGACCCGTCACTCCTGTTTCACCTGGGGACGGAACAGTTGGCGTCAGGTTAGGCGAGTGCAGCGACGACGGGGAGTCGGCGACACCCTCACACGTTTGGCCATGCGTGTGTGTGTGTGAACCACGGGGCGGCGCGACAAATGGTTTTAACCTTGAGGGGTGCACATACCACCGGCGCCTCCCCCATTTGACGCGAACACATTGCGGCCGCAAAACCTGCACGACCTCCACTGGCCCCCGCCACGGCCGTACCAATTTCGACGAGGTTGCCAGCGGCACCTGAGGACAGTGCAACCACGCCCTGTCCCCTGGTTCCCATTTGACCACCTGCACCCGCCCCAACCGAAGCCTCTCGTTCGCCTTCTGGCGGAGTTCAGAATTTTGCACGGCCGCTTCCCGCGCCTCAGACAATTTAGCGATGTTAAATTTAATGTGTTCGGACAAATTAGACTTCGCCGGGAGCGCCGAGAGCTTCAGCTGGGTCGCCACGGGGGGGTTAACTTCGCGCCCATACATTAAAAAGAAAGGGGAAAATCCGGTGGCCGCATGAGGAGCCATTCTGTAGGCCTGCAACACACCGGCTATGCGGAGGTCCCAATCCGTCTGGGATACCGACACCTGCTGGGACAGCATGGACGTGATGGTCCGATGCAGCCGTTCCACCATCCCGTCAGTTTGTGGGTGATACGGAGAGGTCCGAACCTTCTCCGTACCCAAGAGGTCGCACACCTCACGTAGGAGTTTACCAGAAAAATTCCTACCCTGGTCAGTAAGCAGCCGTTCCGGAGCACCTTTGTCGAGGACATAGCCCTGGACAAAGGCCTCCGCGATGGCTGCTGCCGACTGGTTCGCCAGGGGCCAGGCCATAGGCCATCTCGTGAAGTATTCAACCCCCGTTAGTAAATACCTATTGCCCCTGGGCGTAGCGGGAAATGGCCCAAGTATGTCCAGAGCGACGAGCTCGTTAACCCGGGAAACTTTTATGGACTGCAGCGGAGGGTTGGACCCCCTCGCAGGCGGCTTCCTCTGCGCGCATTGCGTGCATGACCCCAAGAGATCCCCCACGTCCTTTTCCATGCCCGGCCAGAAGAAATCCAGCTGGAGCGTGGCAAAGGTCTTGTGAACCCCCAAGTGCAGAAGCCGCTCATGAACAGCCCATACCACCTTACCCCTTAAAGCAGCAGGCACCACAAGCCGCTGGCGCCGGGTTTTTCCATCCCAGTGCATCAAAAGACCCTGGAACAACCCCCACGAGTCAACGTTTTCCACCCCCTGACCAGCCCCCCCGACGCGACGGCGCAAAGCGAGGAGGGAGGTGTCCTCCATTTGGAGGCGTCCCCATTCCGCGACCGGCAACCCCAGCAACGAATCCCTCCCTTCTTGCTCGATAGGACCCGAAGCCGAAGGTGCATCGGTAGCGGCCACGAGGACCGAATCGGTGGTGACGTTCGGGGGCCTACAACGCCCCGAACCCAACAGGCACGCGCACTCCGAAGTGGGTGGCAATCGTGACAGGGCGTCAGCGTTCGTGTGGCGGACACCCTTACGATATGTGGTGACAAAGTCATAGTCTTGGAGGATCTCCAACCATCGAGACAACTGGCCCGATGGTTGTTGAACCCGCAGGGCGTACTGTAGGGCCGCATGATCTGTACGGACGGTGAACCGCCGACCGTACAGATACGGGCGGTACTGCTGAATGAAATAAACAATGGCCAATAATTCCCGACGGGTAACGCAGTACCGCTGTTCGGCTGGAGACAGTACCCGACTACCGTAAGCCACCACATGCTCTACGCCCCCGATGAGCTGGGACAGCACACCCCCGATGCCCGTGTTACTTGCGTCAGTATCGAGCAAGAAGGGTTGTGAAAAATCCGGGTAATTCAACGGCGGAGCTCCCACCAAAGCATTTCTGAGGGCGCGAAAAGCAGCCTCCTCCTCCGGCCCCCAATGAAACCTGACTCCCTTGGACGTCAAGGCATGCAATGGTTTCGCAATCGTAGCGAAGTCAGCCACAAATCGCCGATAATACGACGCGAACCCAATGAAACTCCTGACCTCTCCCACAGAGGTGGGAGTCGGCCAGGAGCTGACGCATTCCGTTTTGGCGGGATCAGTGGATATCCCCGAGCGCCCAACAATGTGACCCAAATATCGCACCGATTCGCGGAGTAAATGACACTTCTGTGGTTTAAATTTCAAATTGGCAGCCCGCATTTTGAGAAAAACAGCACGCAACCTCTGGAGGTGTTCCTCGAAGGATTTGCTAAAGACGATGACATCGTCTAAGTAAATCAAACACGAATCCCATTGCAAACCTGCCAAGACCAATTCCATTAACCGCTGAAAAGTTGCCGGCGCAGAATGTAAACCCATCGGCAAACGGTTAAATTGGAAGAGGCCCTGCGGTGTACGAAAAGCAGTCTTAGGTTTCGATTCGTCATCCAGAGGAAGCTGCCAGAATCCAGATAGCAAATCAAGGGTGGAAAAGAATCGTGCACCGGCCAAGGCGTCGAGCGACTCATCCATCCGAGGAAGCGGGTACGCATCTGCCACAGAGATTTTGTTGAGACGCCGAAAGTCAACACAAAATCTCAGTGAGCCGTCGTGTTTTTTCACCAAAACGATCGGCGCGCCCCACGGGCTGGTGGAAGGGGAAATGATATCGGCGGCTAGCATGTCATCAACAGCCGATTTGACATGATCCTTTTCGGCGGGACTCAACCGAAAGGGATTTTGGCGGATTGGCGCGCTGTCACCCGTGTCAATATGGTGTCGCAGCAATTTTGTACAACCAATATCAAATTTGTGTTGACTAAAAACGTCAGCAAATTCGCTCAGGAGAACTCGCAGCTGCGCGCGCTGCGAGTCAGACAGGTCCACTGAACCCGCGCAAAGCGCATCCAGCCATCCGTCATCAGAGTCCGAATGCGGTCGCGACGGAGGATCGGTGGATACCTGACCCACGAGTGGTTCATCATAGGGCACCGGCGTTGCGTGTGCAAGCACGGTCCCTTGAGGAACCACGGCCGTTCGCGATCCCACATTAAGGACTGCAATGAAGGGGTCCCCATCCCCTCTCACCATAGTCTGAGCCGCGAGCAAATCGGGTCCATTGACCCCGGCCCGAGATGGACCCAACAAGACCCCCCGATCCGCAACCCCTGCATCAAACGGCCGACGCAACCTAAGAGGGACGAGCATCTGAGCCCCCGGAGGCACGCGCACAGTTTTTGTGACGAGCGCCTGCACGGTGGCAAACGCCCGACGCTCCGTGGTGGGGGAAGACAGAAATGTAACGCGTCGGCCCGATGGGAGCTCAATGCACCCTTGGTCAATAAGGATACGGATGGGCATTTTGGCCAGAAAATCCGTCCCCAACAGGCACGGAACCGCGAGTGAGGAGGAAACCAAAACAGGGCCGGATAATTTAATGTCCCCAATGCAGATAGTGGCGCGGATTTGGCCAATAATGCCCAGAGAGCCCCCGTTAGCGGCATAGCACGGCACGTCAACAGGGAGCAAGGGACGACTTTGAACGGGAAGGATGTTATAAATTAAATCAGATATAATGGTCGCCGATGCCCCTGTGTCAATTAAAATCCGCACCTCTACCCCATCAATGTGACCGACCACGACCGATGATCCCGCCGACGCAGCAACGACACGATGGGCGAGCTCCGACCACTGACCCGGTTGGAGCGCTCGCCGCATTACCGAACAATCGCGCGCGACGGACGGGGAATTTGGAGCCCTGGTTAGTTGAGCGCGTGAGTGTGTGTCGGATGTGTGCGTGGGCCAAACGTGTGAGGTGCCGCGACTCGCCGTATTTCTCTGCTGGAGCTTGGGAGGAGACGGCGTGGCGTCCTGACGAGGTGTCGCCCCGCGCTGACGGGGAGCCCGGCATCCAGACGCAACGTGGCCTTGCAGGCCACAGTTGTAGCAGCGTGTGAGCGCCCCAGATGACCTGGGCTGCTCCTGGCGGCTCGGTCCATTCCGAGCCTGCGGTGCCGCCGATCTCCATTCCCCTCGCCGCTCCACCCCGCAGACCTCCTCCGATGGGAGGGCGGTGGTCGCCATGGCATGGCCGGCCGCCCCCTTTACCGCCTTCCGACGCAGGGACCGCAAGCCCCCGTGGATGTGGCGCGCGACCAGCAGGGACGACATCTCCGCGTCGTCCTGAGCCAAGACGTTGACGTCCAGCTCGTCAGCGAGTAGCAGCAGCTTCTCAGCCACCATGGCATCCACTCCTTCCTCGTCCATCCTTGGGAAAGCAGCCTTTGCCAGAGCCAGGAGAGCCGTCCGGAAGGCCAGGGGTGACTCGTTGGCGCCCCGACTCCGATCGTGGAACAGCTGCCTGCAGTCCGAAGGCGGCCCATAGACGGCTGACAGCAGCTGCAACGCCAGGTGTAGAGTGGCGCGCTTTTCCCTCGGCGCCGAGGTGAGGGTAGCCAGGGCGTCGTTGTCCAGCATCGCTGGCAGCGCGCGTAGAGCCTCGGCGTCCGACCAGTTCGCCATCTCTTGATGAGCGATGAACCGCCTCTTGAAGCCGCCCCAGTCTCCGTCAGCGCCGACAAATTCTTTAAGAGGCGGCAGACGCTGTTGTAAGGCGGCGTCCGTGGCCGCAGAACGCTCTCCGTCGCTCCCCGCCGATGATACAGTGTGGGCGGGCCGTGCACATGGCATCGCCGGTCGCTCTGATGTTGACGCGCCGGCCGGCGTTGATGATGTCACGGCTTGTGCTTGGCGCTCAGCAGACACGTGACGCGGGCCGGCCCCGCCCTCCGCTCGTACTGTAGAGATGGCGGGAAATTTGACCGCGAGCCGCGTCGGGGTGGCGGGAAACGTCGCCCCGCGCCGGCTGCCGTCGTCGACCCGCGCTGCTCCTCCAGCCCCCAGCCGCGTGATCTCCTCCAACGCGGCGGCCGCGGCGTAGAGCAGGTCCGCCAGGCGGGAGTGGGCCAGCCGGAGTCCTTCGGCCGACGCATCCCCCTCCTCCTGTCGTAGCGGCGCGGGCGTACTCGGCCCCGGCTGCTCCGATTCGACCCCGGCCATCACTGGTGGAGATTCGGCCGCGGCGTCTTCCATCTCCGACTCCCTGGTACGTGTCGTCCCTCGTGTGTCCATCGTTGGACGTTTACTTCTGACACCAGATGTAGTAAGTATATATGGAGGCTTGACGACAGGATCGGAGGCACACTTATTTATTACACCAACACAGTTGTACAGGTCACTTGGCTACAGGGATTCTCGACAGCTAACCCCTCTAACCTTTACCAATTCCTCCACTACGGGACTAGGGGAGGCTATCTGTCCCAGCTTGGTTAAGCTGGGATCCCGGCTCCCTGAGTCACCAGACCAGCTTCGTCTGGGCTCTCGGGGCCACGCCACCGGCTTGCCCTGGTCGGCCCTTATAAGGACAGCGAGCCAGGGGAGCTCTGGGGCCTACACTAGCTGGTCTTCCGTCTTCTCTGGTTAAAGCTGAGTCCCGACCTCGAGCCCTCGAGCTCATCACCTTTTATAGGACTCGCCCCCGAGGGGGGGCCCGTGGGGGATACACATGCGGACGTCGGTGCTAGCGCCACCCTTGTGTACGGCCGTAACCCCGCCCATTGTGTTTGTTGGCCATCCGTGGCCATGCATAATCACACCTCAACATTCGTAGCCATGCGCAATTACACCTCTACACAGGTACTCGGCCATCCTCTGGGCAATGATCCTAAAGAAGATTTTACCCTCGACATTCAGTAAGGAGATTGGGCGGAATTGGTAGTCTCTAATAACATGACACATTAACATTGGACTATCGATGCTCCACAGGTAATGATGAAAGTCTTGATATGAAGCTTTCGTGACTACAGGAATCCATACTCTTTGGTTATTTCGGTAAAGTCACGTAGGACGACCGCTTGTGTTGCGATCGAAACATCGTGATATATTATGTTTATTTTGTTTTATTTTTCTACCTACGTGACTTTACCGAAAGAACCAAAGAGTAATGATGAAAATTACTAATCACATTTGCAAATGTGACTGTATCAAGCACTAATTGTCTTCTCCAGGATATTCTTTGAAGGAAGATTTAGGATGTTAAGGGAGTAAACAAGGTTGTTCCAAAACGTTGGTGCTGCAACCGCAAAGGCTTTGTCACCTATTCCAAGTCTTGTTCTAGGAATATTTAAAAGGCAATTAGATGGACGCCTTAGGTTTCTTGGGTTTAACAATGGGGATACTATTCTTTGTTTTTTTCGGTAAAGTCACATTGATAGAAAAATATTAATACAAATAAAGTGAATAAAAAATAAATAAATAAAAACACTAATGTAGGCTGTAGCATGGTCCTTAATCTGAGTGAGTGTACTGGCAGTCTATAATGTAAACTGTAGCCTGGTTATTAAGTTTGGTGAGTATACTGGCAGTCTATAATGTAGACTGTAGCAATGGTTATTAAGCTGGATGAGTGTACTGGCAGTCTATAATGTAGACTGCAGCCAGTCTACAGTCTACATTAAAGACTACATTATAGACTGCCGCGGTGATCTGTTTAAATAAAGGTGCCAGACGGGATCCCTGCCAACACTGAGTTCTTGTGTAATAATCCATCTTGAGACGGCTTCGGAATCAGTCCTTTTTATTTCCACTTCCACAATACACTTTACTCACTCACTCTCCGTTGCTGGCAGACAACGGAGAGAGGACAGACTTCACACTAAGTCCCCACCGCGCACGTGGCACCCAGAGCCCCCGTACACGCGTGACCCTGCTCTTGTCGTTTCCCAGTCTGCTCCCGATCGTTGTCTCTCACTCTCTCTTAATCCCTTCGTCACGTGGTCCCCCCAGCCAATCCTCCATGGACAACCTTGACCATTCTAGATGGTTCCCTGTCAATCCCGGGACCACGCCTCTCATCTGGCTCCCCATTAGCTGGGGCCCCGAATGGCTAGGCCAATCACTCCTGATGACATGCCGTGATCACGCCGGGGCCATGCTCCCTATCTCAACCCTTATTGGCTACAAAGCAGGACCGGCAAGCCAATCCCCACGTGAACCTTCTATGGCTGTTATTACATCACCAACCCCCCCCCCCCCCCCCCGGTGAAAAAAATTTAGCCGTCTCGGCTGGGAAAAGGGTGATGAACCAATTCCGAAACATCTTATTAGGGCACCAAGGTGCGTTTAACAATACGAGGGTGAACCGGCGTCCCCGCGCCTACCAACATTTAAAACAGTCACCCATGAAAAATCACGACATACATTAGGGTGCCCCTGCAGCGCAGTAACGACAGGGAATTTAGCGAAACGATCAAACGTTAACGAAATGGAAGAGATTTCGACCGCGTACGCGATGCGAGACCCTCTCCGCTCCCAGCGCATGGTCGCTTTGCTTCCGGATGGACAGGAGGTGGTAGGCTCGAAGAAGAAGTAGGTTGTTGGTGCTTGGTCACGTCCAGGGCGGGCCCCGTTGGAGGGGGGGCAGCGGGGGCTTCCTCAGCCCTCAGAACCTGTTCATCTGTAGGAGGCACAACACAGTCCCCCCTGGGATCAACGGGCGTGTCAAGCGGCATAGTCGGCCCGGCAGAACCCGGCAGGTCAGCTAGTGGGGATGAAGGACCGACACGCGCGTCAACATAGGGTTTAAGTCGCGAGGAATGAACATACCACCGACGTTTTCCGTACTGAACGCGGATACTTCGCGAGTTCCGAACATCTACCAGCGTCACAGGCCCCCGCCACGGCCTGTGCAGTTTGGGGGATGTGCCCGCCGGTACCTGGGGGCAGTGGAGCCACGCCAGGTCTCCCACTGACAAAGGCATGCGAGTATGCGATCGACGCGCATACCGTTCGTTCCTTGCCTGAGCACGGGCCGTCGCACACCGGGCAGCCTCTCGCGCCTCCGTTACTCATTCAAGCGAGTCACACACGTGGTCAGGCAAGGAGCGGGACGATCGTTTACTCGGCGTACCCAGTTGCACATCGATGGGTGGAACATTTTCACGGCCATACATAAAAAAAAGGTGAGTATCCCGTGGACGTGTGCGGAACCATGCGGTATGCCGCTAAGACGCCTGGTATGTGCAGGTCCCAATCGGTTTGCTTTTCACTGACCGTGTGACAAAGCATAGCCGAGAGGGTACGGTTGAATCGTTCCACCATACCATCTGTTTGTGGATGGTATGGGGAGGTGCGAACTTTCTTTGTACCTAGCGCGTCACAAACTTCCCTGAGCAGCCTCTCAGGTGCCCCCTTGTCCATGATATACCCGTTCAAGAAAGCGTCGGTGATGGATGCTGCCGTTTGGTCGGGCAGAGGCCAGGCCATCGGCCATCGAGAAAAATATTCCACCCCAACCAGAAGGTATTTATTGCCCCTAGCCGACGGGGGAAATGGCCCCAGAATGTCGAGAGCAACTAATTCGTTGATACGGGACACCTCAATGGAACGCAACGGTGGTACATAGTGGTTCCGAGGCGGCTTCCTCTTTGCACACTCATGGCACGAGCGGACAAAGTCATTGATGTCTGCCGTCATACCGGCCCAGAAAAAATCCTTTTGCATCGTGGCCACAGTCTTTTGGACGCCGAGGTGCATCAACTTATCAGCGTGCAGAGCACGGAGCAGGTCGTAGCGAAGCGAAGTAGGCACTACCAAGCGTGGTCGGTCAGACAACCCGTCGGTACACATTAACAATCCCGACTTACCTCGGAACATCTGCCACTTCCAGCCCGCCAATTGAGATTTCTGTTTCCCTACCAATTTCCGTAGCGGAGACAGCGAGGCATCGGCCTCCTGCTCGCGCAACCAGACCGCGTGCGGCAGCCGTAAGGTATCATCGGTGTCCACCGACACCTGCTGGTCCTCCTCCTTCGCTTTCGCCCCTGCGTCGTCCTCATTCGCTATCGCCCCCATAACTGGGCAGGGCGACGTGGACGGTGCCGCGCAGCGGTGCGTGCCCATCAGGCAAGTGCACGGAGGAATGGGCGGCAGCCTTGAGAGTGCATCAGCGTTCGCGTGACGGGCCCCCTTTCGGTATGTTATATCGAAGGAAAATTCCTGTAACGATTCCAACCACCGGGCCAATTGGCCTGACGGCTGATCCAATTTGAGGGAATATTGCAAAGCCGCATGATCAGTGGGGACCAGGAATTTCCGTCCATACAGGTTAGGCCGGTACAATCGAACAAAATGGACAATTGCCAAAAGTTCCCGCCTTGTCACGCAATAGCGCGTTTCCGCAGGGGATAGAACCCTGCTGCCGTACGCCACCACTCTCTCAACCCCGTCCTTGCGTTGCGACAAAACGGCCCCAATGCCGATATCACTAGCATCCGTATCAAGGATGAACGGCTGCGATAAATCTGGGTAATCTAGCGTAGGCGCCGTGGCGAGGTGGTCCTGAAGTGCCATAAAGGAACTTTCTTCGTCCGCACCCCATTTAAACCTTTGATTTTTGCCAGTTAGAACGTGTAATGGTTTTGCCAACGTTGCAAAGTTCTTAACGAAGTGGCGATAATAGGAAGCGAATCCAATAAACCGCCGAACATCACCCACCGAAGTGGGTGTGGGCCACTCACGTACACATTTCGTTTTCAGAGGGTCAGTGGATACACCGTCCGAACTGACAATATGACCCAGGTAACGGACGGAGTGTTGCAGAAGGTGGCATTTCTTAGGTTTAAACTTAAGGTCAGCCGCGCGCATTCTTTGAAAAACTGTCTCAAGGCGTTGGAGGTGTTCCTCGAACGTGCGGCTAAAGACAATTATATCATCTAGATATATGAGGCACGTTTCCCATGTAATCCCGCCAACACCAATTCCATGAGCCACTGAAACGTCGCCGGAGCCGCGTTCAGGCCCATAGGCAACCGATTAAATTCAAAGAGGCCTTGCGGCGTGCGGAATGCCGTTTTGGCTTTAGACTCATCATTGAGGGGAAGCTGCCAGAAGCCCGAGGACAGGTCAAGGGTGGAAAAGAATTTAGCACCCGATAAAGCATCCAATGAGTCATCCATCCTCGGTAAGGGGTACGCGTCCGCTACCAAAATTTTGTTCAACCGGCGGAAATCAACGCAAAACCTCGTACCACCATCTTTCTTTTTAACCAGAATGACGGGCGCGCCCCAAGGGCTGTTGGACGGCGAAATAATATCCGCCGCCAGCAATTCATCTACTGCCCCGCGCACGTGTTCCCTTTCCGCCGGGCTCATGCGGTGAGGGTGCATACAGACGGGAGGCGCCGCACCGGTGTCAATATGGTGCGACAAAAGCGAAGTGCGGCCGAGGTCCAAATCATTTCTGCTGAAAACATCAGCATACCATAGCAATAGTGAACGCAAGGCATTCCTATGTTCATTTGACAAGGAAGAATTCTCTCCGCATAAATCTGCGATCCAGCATTCTTGTGAATGATCGTAAGGAGGCCCACCCGCGGGCATCCGAGCGCGCGGCGTTTTGTCACAAGAGGCGAAATCGGTAGTGGCGTGAGCCAGCACCGATCCCTCCGGAACAACAACGCGGTCAGGTCCCCCATTCAAGACCTGTATGAAAGGTGCCTGACCTGGGCGCACGATCGTTTGTGCCGCCGCCAAAGAAAAAAATTTAGATACCGAATTCGATGGGGATAATAGCATGCCCTTCGCATCCCTTCCCATTTGAAGGGGTTTTCGGTAACGCAGCGGGATGAGCATTTGCGCTCCCGACGGAACCTCCACCGTAGCAGCAACGACGGCAGTAACTGCGTTACCAGTAGGCGCATTGGCCAGCAGGGAAGGCAGGAACGCCATCCTACGACCCCCCGGCATTTCCAAACAGTCCTGGTCGACCCGTATTCTCAGCGGCATCCGGCGCAGGAAATCAGTACCCAACAAGCATGGGACAGCTAGCGAGCGAGAAATTAACACAGGTCCTGCGGCGGTAATATTTCCGATAGCGATGCTCACATCTACCTGACCGCAGATACCCATGCTTCCCCCATTGGCGGCAACACATGCATCATTAACCTTGCGTATCCGCGACGCAGGAATGGACAACAAATGAAAAATAACATCTGAAATGATGGTAGCCGATGCGCCAGTGTCCACCAAGATACGGACGTCAACGCCGTCGATGGTACCCCGTACCGTCGACGAGCCCGACGCCGCAGCCACAATCCTGCGAGCCAATTTCTTCCACTGTGTAGCAGAGCGTGTCAATGGAGCAGGAGAAGTAAAATTATCCTTAGGAGTGTAAGAATGAGTGCGAGTGGATGAGTGATGTGACAAGACCTGCCGGGTGTCCGATTTGTGCCGACTCGCCCGAGGTTGTTGCAGCTCCGCAGCAGGTGGAAGAGATGGAGGTCCCCTTGGTGGAAGAGGCGACAGCAGAGGTCGGCAGCGGCAGTCACGGGCGAAGTGGCCCCGTCTGCCGCACTTGAAACACGCGGCCGACTTCGGCCGGTGGCCGGACGACCCGGCCCTTGCACGCGGCCGGCCCGTGTAGTCGCCACGCTGGTCGCGCAGCCGCCGTCCCAGAATCCTATGTGGGACAGCAGCAGCCAGCATGTCGTCATCGCCCGAGTCGTCGGAGCAGTGGACAACCAGTCGCGGAGACCACCCCAGAGGCGGCCCGTCGATATCGGGTTTCCCCGTCCAAGCCGCCATCTGGTCCCAACGCTTGATATTAAACTTAGCGTCCAGGCAGCGCGCCACCAACCGCGATGAAAGCGGTTCGTGGCCGCACGCTGGTAGAGAGATGTTGAGCTCCTGAGACAACTCCAGCATACGGGAAAGGATGAGTGGATCCAAATGATCGGCCGTTGCGTCGGGGTAGGCAGCCATGGCCAGCGCCATCAACGCCCCCCGATAAGCCAACGGCGATTCCTCCGGTGCTCGGCGACGCGACATAAATTTTCTGGTGGCCGATGTCGGTGGGTCATAAAATGCCGCCATCTCTGCGAACGCATCCCGCAGTGTCTTCTTCTTGGACGCCGGGATGGAGCGGAAGACTCCCAGAGACACATCATCGAGCAGTGTAGGTAGCGCTCCCAGCGCTTCTTCCTCCGTCCAGTTCACAGATCTAAAAGCTGACTCGAAGCGCCACGTAAAAGCACTCCAATCACCCCCGGCGATAAATTCTTTAATTTGTGGAAGGCGATGTCCGCGGTGGCAGGCGCGCGCTGCGGGCGTCTCCGACTGCCGTTCCCGCTCTCCACTCGTTGCAGGCAAAATGGCGTCCGGCGGCCGCGTGGTGGTAGGCGCGCCCAAAATGGCGGCCGACGACTCCGGCGCAGCCGCCCCACCCAAGACGACGGCGTCCTTCCGCGTGGCAGGAGCAATGGCGGACTCCGATTCCTTTGCAGGACCCCTTCCCGCGGCGTCCAGTTGATCGGCGATCTGGCGACCCACGGCTGGTGAGGACGCCACCGCGGTCACCAGGCTTAGCAGAATGGCGCGCAACGACTCAATCTGCTCCGCCATCAGCCGCCATTCGTCTTTTGTTCCTGCGGTGGTCGCATCCTCCCCCGGTTGACGCTGAGAGGCGTCGAGGAGAGTGTCATCAGCAGGCGGCATAAGGGCTGTAGCTCCCAACAGCTCATCTTCATCCGTCTCGACCTCTTCCTCCGATAGAGGCACGGGCAGGTTCTTTTTTCTGGGGTGTTTAGACATCTTGACGATCGTCCAAACAGTCGCAGAAGCACTTCTAACACCAGTGTAATAATCCTTCTTGAGACGGCTTCGGAATCAGTCCTTTTTATTTCCACTTCCACAATACACTTTACTCACTCACTCTCTGTTGCTGGCAGACAACGAAGAGAGGACAGACTTCACACTAAGTCCCCACCGCGCACGTGGCACCCAGAGCCCCCGTACACGCGTGACCCTGCTCTTGTCGTTTCCCAGTCTGCTCCCGATCGTTGTCTCTCACTCTCTCTTAATCCCTTCGTCACGTGGTCCCCCCAGCCAATCCTCCAAGGAGAACCTTGACCATTCTCGATGGTTCCCTGTCAATCCCGGGACCACGCCTCTCATCCGGCTCCCCATTAGCTGGGGCCCCGAATGGCTAGGCCAATCACTCCTGATGACATGCCGTGATCACGCCGGGGCCATGCTCCCTATCTCAACCCTTATTGGCTACAAAGCAGGACCGGCAAGCCAATCCCCACGTGAACCTTCTATGGCTGTTATTACACTTGTATTTGGTGGGAAACCAGCTGTGCGGCTCTCCCCAAAAGGCACTAGCCGTTGGTGGTGACGACCCAGTCTGAGTCTCAAGTCATTAACACGCAGACCAATTACTTCATATTCAGCCGTTTGTTAATTTATTGCTGCAGAAAGATCTCCCTGTAATTGAGGACCCTGGTGGAGAAAACGTAGATTGGAGGAAGCAGTGTTTGCAGCAGGCAGATGTAGATGATTAAGTTAAAAAAATAAGGGACAGAAGAATAACATACTTTTAACAGCCGGTGTAACCCCGCAACTACTAAACTGTGTAACGTAAAATTGGGTCCTGCTCCCAAGATACACTGTGGAGTTCACCCGAACTGCAGATCCAACCTGCAGCTGCTCCACCGATCCACTGCCGGCTGACATGCTGAGATACTATTTATCAAATTCCGGTATATAGATTAATGCATGTCAATTACCATTGCAGATGGACTCTGTTGATTTACGAACGTTTATTCGATCCTGTATAATTGATGCAGTCATCAGAGCTCTCGCAAAGCGATGCCTTCATAAAAAACTTTCGAAATAATTAAAATCGACACTTGAAAATGAACAGCCACACTAAAATTGCATGGGAGAGAAAGTAGCAAACAGCACATTGACAGGTGAATCTGAGAAGGTGATAGTTTTTAACCAATGTTATTCACAGGGACATTAGACGATATATTAAGAAAATTGTGTTGGAGATATTATAGCATCAGTGTTATGGGATACAACATTAACTATCTCCGTTCTGGTGACGATATTCTCTTTTTTTCTTCTTGGTTCTTTCGGTAAAGTCACGTAGAAGGGAAGTAATAAAATAATAAAAATAAAACATAATAAAACAATTCTCACGACGTTTCGGCCACAACGCAAGCAGCCGTCCTCAGGTGAAAACCAGGTCCGTCGAGGCGACAGAGTCTGAATGAAACAGCACACGAGCTTGGAGCATATATATAAGCTGGGCGCATTGACAAAGGAATTTGCATATCAAAAGGAATTTAGCATATTTATGGGAAATGCAGGAATGTGATTAGTCCTGCATATGCATGTGCATTATGCAGGATTAACAGCATCAAAGGGAGCTGCAGTTACTGCTGCTGCTGAAATTACTGCTGCTGCTGCAGTTTCTGCTGCTGCTGCAGTTGCTGCTGCTGCTGCTGCAGTTGCTGCTGCTGCTGCACTTGCTGCTGCTGCTGCACTTGCTGCTGCTGCAGTTGCTGCCTTATCCATTTTAATATAACACTATGTATTATTCTACCCACCCTAATGTGTATCACACTGCTATATGTTTACTATACAATTACGACACCATACATTACTCTGCACACTGCACCATGCCAGTGAGTGGAACGCGGTCTGAAAGTCACCGTAAACGTGAACACAATCAGTTAAGATCCGAAATGGTTTATTACGTCCTTCCAATGATTGCTAAGCCAGAATTCATCTTCTCGGTTGAAATTGTCTCTGTGTTTGTATATGTGGATCGCCTCATGAACGAATCTCTCATGATAGCCAGATGGCTTGCAGAGAACCTCTGTCTTGGAGAAGTCAATGTCATGTGAGCCCACTGAATTGTAACAGTGATCTGCCACGGCTGAGGTGTTTGTCCTACCGTGTTTCAGGTCTGCCTTATGTTCACGGATGCGGTCCGAGACATGTCGTTTGGTTTCCCCAATGTAACTGCTACCACAGAGGCAACTTAGTTCTCTTTATGAATGCCCAAAGGGAATGAGTGGCAGGAATTTCTGCGAATTATGTCAACTGTCACGTGGCCTTCAAATTTGGTTATAGATCTTTAAGCTGCTTATTTCTGCTTGCTTAAACTCTCAGTTTTTTTAAATCTAACAAATGACAAATTCACAATTTCTCGTTTCCAAACAAAATGATCAACATTCCGGTTTTGCTAATAAGCCACATCGTTAGGAATGTTTGCCCACGTGACATCTTGATCAAATTGTCTTTGTCGGGTGGAAGTAGGTAACAGTTAAACGTTGACGTTATATTTAAATGTCAAAGACGAATGAAACGAATAATGAATAAAAGTATTGGTTGTTACAGTGTATGGATATGTTTTACGTCTTAGACTTGTTACGAGTTTTCTCCATAGCTATGATGCATTGACCAAGTTTACGTTTCGAACTTTCTTATTAAAATCTTACATTCGTGAATATTGCTGTGGCCTTAGGTAAAATATATAATAGACTAGCGGGAAGTACCTGGTGTTGCCCGGGTCTTAAACATATTTCAAAACTACTCTTAAAAATCTAACAGCAGTGCGTACTGACTGGGGTGGTACCTGCTATGATTACAGCAGTGCATACTGTGGTGGTACCTGCTATGATTACAGCAGTGCATACTGTGGTGGTACCAGCTATGATTACAGCAGTGCATCCTGATTGTGGTGGTACCTGCTATGATTACAGCAGTGCATACTGACTGTGGTGGTACCTGCTATCACTACAGTAGTGTAGTAGGTTCAAAGGGACTTGGACGACGTAGTCGGAGGCACACTTATTTATTAACCATTCAACTCTATACAGGCCAAGGCATACAACACTTGAAGGGGTATCGGCCCCTTCACCCGTCTAATAGGGAGATCCCACGATCTCTATCCCGGCTAACCTACTCCCAGGTCCTCCACTACAGAGCTAGGGGAGGCTAGCTGATCCCGCTCTGGTCAAACTGAGGTCACGGCACCCTGAGTCACCAGACAGGCTCTTACAAGAGCATCGGCTCTGGACTCTCGGGGCCACGCCACTGGCTTGCCCTGGTCGGACCTTAGAAAGACAGCGATCCAAAGGAGTCCCAGGGCCTATCTAGCCGGTCTTCTTGTTTCACTGGTTTAAACTGACACTCAACCCCGAGCCCAACGGCTCACCGCCTTATATAGCAACTCCCCCCCCCCCCCCCCGAGGGGTGGGGCCGTGGGGGATCACAGACGTGGATGTAAGCATCCTTCCACGTGCGGGCATAACCACCCCTGGTGTTACTCTTTGGTTCTTTCGGTAAAGTCACGTATAAAGATAAAATAATAAATTAAATAATAGCATACGACGTTTCGATTGCAACACAAGCAATCATCATCAGGTATAAATTAAATAGCAACAAAAATCTAAGCAGAAAACTATAGACAGACATATAAGCAGACAGATATCACCAAGATACATAGAGAGAGAGTAACACATAGGCACAGAGAGGGAGATCGTCTCTGTGGCGAGGCCTTAAATAGACAGAGGGGGGCGGGGGCGGAGAGAAGGAGGGGTTAGAGAAAAAATTCACATGTCAATGAGTACGGCGACGCGTGGTAAAGTACGCAAGCTTGAACATTAGGAGAGAGGGAGAAAGAACACACTAAATTAAATAACCTAGCAAAATATTTAAATGTTATGTAATACAACACAGAGAGTCGGTCAACACACAATTAACGCATAGCCTGGTCGATTACGTATTTCAAAGATTGCTAAGTTAGAATTTAAGTGTGAAAATTCCAAAGAAAGACAAAACATAAAACAAGAGGAACGGAGACACACAGTCAGAGCAGAACATAAGAACGACAAAAAACGAGTGGAGACAGAAAAAGTACACTAAATACACTGGCAGAGAGAGAAAAAAAAAACCCAGAGAGAGAGAAAAAGATGAACTTGAAACTTCTCCGTAGAAGTGGTTCAATCTTAATTTGGAGCTTTCGTGACTGCAGGAATTACTCTTTGGTTTTTTCGGTAAAGTCACGTATAAAAATAAAATAATAAATTAAATAATAGCATACGACGTTTCGATTGCAACACAAGCAATCATCATCAGGTATAAATGACATAGCAACAAAAATCTAACCAGAAAACTATAGACAGACATATAAGCAGACAGATATCACCAAGATACATAGAGAGAGAGTAACACATAGGCACAGAGAGGGAGATCGTCTCTGTGGCGAGGCCTTAAATAGACAGAGGGGGGCGGGAGCGGAGAGAAGGAGGGGTTAGAGAAAAAATAAACATGGCAATGAGTACGGCGACGCGTGGTAAAGTACGCAAGCTTGAACATTAGGAGAGAGGGAGAAAGAACACACTAAATTAAATAACCTAGCAAAATATCGAAATGTTATGTAATACAACACAGAGAGTCGGTCAACACACAATTAACGCATAGCCTGGTCGATTATGTATTTCAAAGATTGCTAAGTTAGAATTTAAGTGTGAAAATTCCAAAGAGAGACAAAACATAAAACAAGAGGAACGGAGACACACAGACAGAGCAGAACATAAGAACGACAAAAAACGAGTGGAGACAGAAAAAGCACACTAAATACACAGGCAGAGAGATAAAACAAAAAACCCAGAGAGAGAGAAAAAGATAAACTTGAAACTTCTCCGTAGAAGTGGTTCAATCTTAATTTGGAGCTTTCGTGACTGCAGGAATTACTCTTTGGTTTTTTCAGTAAAGTCACGTATAAAAATAAAATAATAAATTAAATAATAGCATACGACGTTTCGATTGCAACACAAGCAATCATCATCAGGTATAAATGACATAGCAACAAAAATCTAACCAGAAAACTATAGACAGACATATAAGCAGACAGATATCACCAAGATACATAGAGAGAGAGATCGTCTCTGTGGTGAGGCCTTAAATAGACAGAGGGGGGTAGGAGCGGAGAGAGGGAGGGGTTAGAGAAAAAATTAACATGTCAATGAGTACGGCGACGCATGGTAAAGTATGCAAGCTTGAACATTAGGAAAGAGGGAGAAAGAACACACTAAATTAAATAACCTAGCAAAATATCGAAATGTTATGTAATACAACACAGAGAGTCGGTGAACACACAATTAACGCATAGCCTGGTCGATTACGTATTTCAAAGATTGCTAAGTTAGAATTTAAGTGCGAAAATTCCAAAGAGAGACAAAACATAAAACAAGAGGAACGGAGACACACAGACAGAGCAGAACATAAGAACGACAAAAAACAAGTGGAGACAGAAAAAGTACACTAAATACACAGGCAGAGAGAGAAAACAAAAAACCCAGAGAGAGAGAAAAAGATAAACTTGAAACTTCCCCGTAGAAGTGGTTCAATCTTAATTTAGAGCTTTCGTGACTGCAGGAATTACTCTTTGGTTCTGTCGGTAAAGTACGCGTGGTAAAGTACGCAAGCTTGCGTACTTTACCACGCGTCGCTGTACTCATTGACATGTTAATTTTTTCTCTAACCTCTCCTCTCCGCCCCTGCCCCCCTCTGTCTATTTAAGGCCTCACCACAGAGACGATCTCCCTCTCTGTGCCTATGTGTTACTCTCTCTCTATGTATCTTGGTGATATCTGTCTGCTTATATGTCTGTCTATAGTTTTCTGGTTAGATTTTTGTTGCTATTTCATTTATACCTGATGATGGTTGCTTGTGTTGCAATCGAAACGTCATATGCTATTATTTAATTTATTATTTTATCTTTATACGTGACTTTACCGAAAGAACCAAAGAGTAATTCCTGCAGTCACGAAAGCTCCAAATTAAGATTCACCCCTGGTGTGTTTGTTCGCCCTCCCATAACACCTCTACAGTAGTACATGCTGACTCTATAGCAGTATTTATCGACTGTATAGCACAAAGTACTCACGTGACAGAGTGGCGTGGTGAGGCCTAGTCCCATGCAGAGCCTCCAGCCTCACCTAGATTGTCCAGCCGGCTGAGGTGGCACCTTAGCAGGCTGGGGCAGGGCTGCTACCCCCCACCGCCCCACAGCCACGATCTCCCCGGTTGCTCTGCAGTAATATCTGCGGCCTATAGTGGTAGCATCTAGCGACTGTATAATAGTAATAACTGCATGCATCGGGGTGGGGGGGGGGGGGGGGGGGACATCACACAGTGAAGAATTTATGTCAGCGTTTAATGTATTTTATAGAATTTTAACGCAAAATAATATGCCCCCTCACTCCCACCGAAGGCGTGCAACTTGGCATGGGCTGTTCCCCCCACCAAAGGCGCGTGAGTTGGTACGTTTGTGCATGCGTCATGAATAAATAAATAAATGTGAGCCCACAAAAATCGCACAAAATCGCTAATTAAACTAATTAAAGTTGACGGATGTGAAAAACGAATAGCACTGGATTATATTTTTTCCACCTGACGACGACTGCTTGTGTTGCGATCAAAACATCGTGATTAATTTTATTTTATACCTAAGTGACTTTACCAAAAGATCCAAAGAGTATGGATCCCTGCAGTCACGAAAGCTTCAAATCAAGAGTAAACCCCACCGTTGGAGAGCCAAGCGCGCGACCACACACAAACCCACACACAAACCCTGCCCCAAAGTTTTACTTATATATAGATAGGTAGATGACGTGGAAGGTCAATGGCCCTTCTTCATAGCGAATACAAAGAGGTCACAGGGATTGAGTGAATCAAAGTTGTGACATCAAACCCTTTATTTAGACTGCAGGAGGAATCTGATGAGCTTAGAAGCTCTTCAACACAAATGTCCCGTAGGGGCAGGTTAGCACGTTACAGCAACAAACAATACAAAAACCTATAGGAGTGCAAAATAAATAGAATATATTCAATGAACTAACCATAATACATTAATTAGTTATACAACTCCGATTTATCAAGATTCAGCAAGGCAGCAAGAACAACAACAAAGCAGGTCCATATCACACTAAGATAACACCACAGAGCAGTTGTCCCTCAATAACATGACACATTAACATTGAACTATCGATACTACACAGGTAATGATGAAAGTTACAAATCACATTTGCAAATGTGACTGTATCAAGCACTAATTGTCTGCTCCAGGATATTTTTTGAAGGAAGATTTATGATGTTAAGGGAGTAAACAAGGTTGATACAAAACGTTGGTGCTGCAACCGCAAATGCTTTGTCACCTATTCCAAGTCTTGTTCTAGGAATATTTAAAAGGCAATTAGATGGACGCCTTAGGTTTCTTGGGTTTAACAATGGGGATAATATTATTTGGTTCTTTCGGTAAAGTCACGAAGATAGAAAGATATTAATAAAAAAAAGTGATTATACATAATACAAATAAAACAATAAAAAAACAAAAACCACCAATGTAGGCTGTAGCCTGATTCTTAATCTGAGTGAGCGTACTGGCAATCTATAATGTAGGCTGCAGCCAGTCTAAGCCTACATTATTACGCTTCTGTGACGAGGCATTATATATAGAGAAAGGCGGGGGGGCGGCAGAGAAATTAGCATGTCAATTAGAGTAGCAGGGGGAGAGAAATTGGAAGTTGACAAATCTCCTAAAATTTAGAGAGCGGCTCTCCACTCGTTGCAGTCAAAATGGCGTCCGGCGGCCGCGTGGTGGTAGGCGCGCCCAAAATGGCGGCCGACGACTCCGGCGCAGCCGCCCCACCCAAAACGACGGCGTCCTCCCGCGTGGCAGGAGCAATGGCGGACTCCCATTCCTTTGCAGGACCCCTTCCTGCGGCGTCCAGCTGATCGGCGATCTGGCGACCCACGGCTGGTGAGGACGCCACCGCGGTCACCAGGCTTAGCAGAATGGCGCGCAACGACTCAATCTGCTCCGCCATCAGACGCCATTCGTCTTTTGTTCCTGCGGTGGTCGCATCCTCCCCCGGTCGACGCTGAGAGGCGTCGAGGAGAATGTCATCAGCAGGCGGCATAAGGGCTGTAGCTCCCAACAGCTCATCTTCATCCGTCTGGACCTGTTCCTCCGATAGAGGCACGAGCAGGTTCTTTTTTCTGGGGTGTTTAGACATCTTGACGATCGTCCAAACAGTCGCAGAAGCACTTCTAACACCAGTGTAATAATCCTTCTTGAGACGGCTTCGGAATCAGTCCTTTTTATTTCCACTTCCACAATACACTTTACTCACTCACTCTCTGTTGCTGGCAGACAACGAAGAGAGGACAGACTTCACACTAAGTCCCCACCGCGCACGTGGCACCCAGAGCCCCCGTACACGCGTGACCCTGCTCTTGTCGTTTCCCAGTCTGCTCCCGATCGTTGTCTCTCACTCTCTCTTAATCCCTTCGTCACGTGGTCCCCCCAGCCAATCCTCCATGGACAACCTTGACCATTCTCGATGGTTCCCTGTAAATCCCGGGACCACGCCTCTCATCCGGCTCCCCATTAGCTGGGGCCCCGAATGGCTAGGCCAATCACTCCTGATGACATGCCGTGATCACGCCGGGGCCATGCTCCCTATCTCAACCCTTATTGGCTACAAAGCAGGACCGGCAAGCCAATCCCCACGTGAACCTTCTATGGCTGTTATTACACTTGTATTTGGTGGGAAACCAGCTGTGCGGCTCTCCCCAAAAGGCACTAGCCGTTGGTGGTGACGACCCAGTCTGAGTCTCAAGTCATTAACACGCAGACCAATTACTTCATATTCAGCCGTTTGTTAATTTATTGCTGCAGAAAGATCTCCCTGTAACTGAGGACCCTGGTGGAGAAAACGTAGATTGGAGGAAGCAGTGTTTGCAGCAGGCAGATGTAGATGATTAAGTAAAAAAAATAAGGGACAGAAGAATAACATACTTTTAACAGCCGGTGTAACCCCGCAACTACTAAACTGTGTAACGTAAAATTGGGTCCTGCTCCCAAGATACACTGTGGAGTTCACCCGAACTGCAGATCCAACCTGCAGCTGCTCCACCGATCCACTGCCGGCTGACATGCTGAGATACTATTTATCAAATTCCGGTATATAGATTAATGCATGTCAATTACCATTGCAGATGGACTCTGTTGATTTACGAACGTTTATTCGATCCTGTATAATTGATGCAGTCATCAGAGCTCTCGCAAAGCGATGCCTTCATAAAAAACTTTCGAAATAATAAAAATCGACACTTGAAAATGAACAGCCACACTAAAATTGCATGGGAGAGAAAGTAGCAAACAGCACATTGACAGGTGAATCTGAGAAGGTGATAGTTTTTAACCAATGTTATTCACAGGGACATTAGACGATATATTAAGAAAATTGTGTTGGAGATATTACAGCATCAGTGTTATGGGATACAACATTAACTATCTCCGTTCTGGTGACGATATTCTCTTTATGAATGCCCAATGGGAATGAGTGGCAGGAATTTCTGCGAATTATGTCAACTGTCACGTGGCCTTCAAATTTGGTTATAGATCTTTACGCTGCTTATTTCTGCTTGCTTAAACTCTCAGTTTTTTAAATCTAACAAATGACAAATTCACAATTTCTCGTTTCCAAACAAAATGATCAACATTCCGGTTTTGCTAATAAGCCACATCGTTAGGAATGTTTGCCCACGTGACATCTTGATCAAATTGTCTTTGTCGGGTGGAAGTAGGTAACAGTTAAACGTTGACGTTATACTTAAATGTCAAAGACGAATGAAACGAATAATGAATAAAAGTATTGGTTGTTACAGTGTATGGATATGTTTTACGTCTTAGACTTGTTACGAGTTTTCTCCATAGCTATGATGTACTGACCAAGTTTACGTTTCGAACTTTCTTATTAAAATCTTACATTCGTGAATATTGCAGTGGCCTTAGGTAAAATATATAATAGACTAGCGGGAAGTACCTGGTGTTGCCCGGGTCTTAAACATATTTCAAAACTACTCTTAAAAATCTAACAGCAGTGCGTACTGACTGGGGTGGTACCTGCTATGATTACAGCAGTGCATACTGTGGTGGTACCTGCTATGATTACAGCAGTGCATACTGTGGTGGTACCAGCTATGATTACAGCAGTGCATCCTGATTGTGGTGGTACCTGCTATGATTACAGCAGTGCATACCGACTGTGGTGGTACCTGCTATCACTACAGTAGTGTAGTAGGTTCAAAGGGACTTGGACGACGTAGTCGGAGGCACACTTATTTATTAACCGTTCAACTCTATACAGGCCAAGGCATACAACACTTGAAGGGGTATCGGCCCCTTCACCCGTCTAATAGGGAGATCCCACGATCTCTATCCCGGCTAACCTACTCCCAGGTCCTCCACTACAGAGCTAGGGGAGGCTAGCTGATCCCGCTCTGGTCAAACTGGGATCACGGCACCCTGAGTCACCAGACCGGCTCTTACAAGAGCATCGGCTCTGGGCTCTCGGGGCCACGCCACTGGCTTGCCCTGGTCGGTCCTTAGAAGGACAGCGATCCAAAGGAGTCCCAGGGCCTATCTAGCCGGTCTTCTTGTTTCACTGGTTTAAACTGACACTCAACCCCGAGCCCACCGGCTCACCGCCTTATATAGCAACTCCCCCCCCCCCCCCCCCGAGGGGTGGGGCCGTGGGGGATCACAGACGTGGATGTAAGCATCCTTCCACGTGCGGGCATAACCACCCCTGGTGTTACTCTTTGGTTCTTTCGGTAAAGTCACGTATAAAAATAAAATAATAAATTAAATAATAGCATACGACCTTTCAATTGCAACACAAGCAATCATCATCAGGTATAAATGACATAGCAACAAAAATCTAACCAGAAAACTATAGACAGACATATAAGCAGACAGATATCACCAAGATACATAGAGAGAGAGTAACACATAGGCACAGAGAGGGAGATCGTCTCTGTGGCGAGGCCTTAAATAGACAGAGGGGGGCGGGGGCGGAGAGAAGGAGGGGTTAGAGAAAAAATAAACATGTCAATGAGTACGGCGACGCGTGGTAAAGTACGCAAGCTTGAACATTAGGAGAGAGGGAGAAAGAACACACTAAATTAAATAACCTAGCAAAATATCGAAATGTTATGTAATACAACACAGAGAGTCGGTCAACACACAATTAACGCATAGCCTGGTCGATTACGTATTTCAAAGATTGCTAAGTTAGAATGTAAGTGTGAAAATTCCAAAGAGAGACAAAACATAAAACAAGAGGAACGGAGACACACAGACAGAGCAGAACATAAGAACGACAAAAAACGAGTGGAGACAGAAAAAGTACACTAAATACACAGGCAGAGAGAGAGAACAAAAAACCCAGAGAGAGAGAAAAAGATAAACTTGAAACTTCTCCGTAGAAGTGGTTCAATCTTAATTTGGAGCTTTCGTGACTGCAGGAATTACTCTTTGGTTTTTTCAGTAAAGTCACGTATAAAAATAAAATAATAAATTAAATAATAGCATACGACGTTTCGATTGCAACACAAGCAATCATCATCAGGTATAAATGACATAGTAACAAAAATCTAACCAGAAAACTATAGACAGACATATAAGCAGACAGATATCACCAAGATACATAGAGAGAGAGAGAGTAACACATAGGCACAGAGAGGGAGATCGTCTCTGTGGTGAGGCCTTAAATAGACAGAGGGGGGCGGGAGCGGAGAGAGGGAGGGGTTAGAGAAAAAATTAACATGTCAATGAGTACGGCGATGCATGGTAAAGTACGCAAGCTTGACCATTAGGAAAGAGGGAGAAAGAACACACTAAATTAAATAACCTAGCAAAATATCGAAATGTTATGTAATACAACACAGAGAGTCGGTCAACACACAATTAACGCATAGCCTGGTCGATTACGTATTTCAAAGATTGCTAAGTTAGAATTTAAGTGCGAAAATTCCAAAGAGAGACAAAACATAAAACAAGAGGAACGGAGACACACAGACAGAGCAGAACATAAGAACGACAAAAACAAGTGGAGACAGAAAAAGTCACTAAATACACAGGCAGAGAGATAAAACAAAAAACCCAGAGAGAGAGAAAAAGATAAACTTGAAACTTCCCCGTAGAAGTGGTTCAATCTTAATTTAGAGCTTTCCTGACTGCAGGAATTACTCTTTGGTTCTTTCGGTAAAGTACGCAAGCTTGCGTACTTTACCACGCGTCGCCGTACTCATTGGCATGTTAATTTTTTCTCTAACCCCTCCTTCTCTCCGCCCCCGCCCCCCTCTGTCTATTTAAGGCCTCACCACAGAGACGATCTCCCTCTCTGTGCCTATGTGTTACTCTCTCTCTATGTATCTTGGTGATATCTGTCTGCTTATATGTCTGTCTATAGTTTTCCGGTTAGATTTTTGTTGCTATGTCATTTATACCTGATGATGATTGCTTGTGTTGCAATCGAAACGTCGTATGCTATTATTTAATTTATTATTTTATTTTTATACGTGACTTTACCGAAAGAACCAAAGAGTAATTCCTGCAGTCACGAAAGCTCCAAATTAAGATTCACCCCTGGTCTGTTTGTTCGCCCTCCCATAACACCTCTACAGTAGTACATGCTGACTCTATAGCAGTATTTATCGACTGTATAGCACAAAGTACTCACGTGACAGAGTGGCGTGGTGAGGCCTAGTCCCATGCAGATCCTCCAGCCTCACCTAGATTGTCCAGCCGGCTGAGGTGGCACCTTAGCAGGCTGGGGCAGGGCTGCTACCCCCCCCCCCCCGCCCCGCAGCCACGATCTCCCCGGTTGCTCTGCAGTAATATCTGCGGCCTATAGTGGTAGCATCTAGCGACTGTATAATAGTAATAACTGCATGCATCGGGGTGGGGGGGGGGGGACATCACACAGTGAAGAATTTATGTCAGCGTTTAATGTATTTTATAGAATTTTAACGCGAAATAATATGCCCCCTCACTCCCACCGAAGGCGTGCAACTTGGCATGGGCTGTTCCCCCCAGCAAAGGCGCGTGAGTTGGTACGTTTGTGCATGCGTCATGAATAAATAAATAAATGTGAGCCCACAAAAATCGCACAAAATCGCTAATTAAACTAATTAAAGTTGACGGATGTGAAAAACGAATAGCACTGGATTATATTTTTTCCACCTGACGACGACTGCTTGTGTTGCGATCGAAACATCGTGATTAATTTTATTTTATACCTAAGTGACTTTACCAAAAGATCCAAAGAGTATGGATCCCTGCAGTCACGAAAGCTTCAAATCAAGAGTAAACCCCACCGTTGGAGAGCCAAGCGCGCGACCACACACAAACCCACACACAAACCCTGCCCCAATGTTTTACTTATATATAGATAGGTAGATGACGTGGAAGGTCAATGGCCCTTCTTCATAGCGAATACAAAGAGGTCACAGGGATTGAGTGAATCAAAGTTGTGACATCAAACCCTTTATTTAGACTGCAGGAGGAATCTGATGAGCTTAGAAGCTCTTCAACACAAATGTCCCGTAGGGGCAGGTTAGCACGTAACAGCAACAAACAATACAAAAACCTATAGGAGTGCAAAATAGATAGAATATATTCAATGAACTAACCATAATACATTAATTAGTTATACAACTCCGATTTATCAAGATTCAGCAAGGCAGCAAGAACAACAACAAAGCAGGTCCATATCACACTAAGATAACACCACAGAGCAGTTGTCCCTCAATAACATGACACATTAACATTGAACTATCGATACTACACAGGTAATGATGAAAGTTACAAATCACATTTGCAAATGTGACTGTATCAAGCACTAATTGTCTGCTCCAGGATATTTTTTGAAGGAAGATTTATGATGTTAAGGGAGTAAACAAGGTTGATACAAAACGTTGGTGCTGCAACCGCAAATGCTTTGTCACCTATTCCAAGTCTTGTTCTAGGAATATTTAAAAGGCAATTAGATGGACGCCTTAGGTTTCTTGGGTTTAACAATGGGGATAATATTATTTGGTTCTTTCGGTAAAGTCACGAAGATAGAAAGATATTAATAAAAAAAAGTGATTATACATAATAAAAATAAAACAATAAAAAAACAAAAACCACCAATGTAGGCTGTAGCCTGATTCTTAATCTGAGTGAGCGTACTGGCAATCTATAATGTAGGCTGCAGCCAGTCTAAGTCTACATTATTACGCTTCTGTGACGAGGCATTATATATAGAGAAAGGCGGGGGGCGGCAGAGAAATTAGCATGTCAATTAGAGTAGCAGGGGGAGAGAAATTGGAAGTTGACAAATCTCCTAAAATTTAGAGAGCGGCAGGGATAGAGAAATTGGAAGTTTGAGTAAGCAAACCTAGTTAAGTTAGAAATGTAATGCAATGCAACACAGGGAGTTGGCTAACACAACAGTTAAAACTTTACCTGGTTGATTACGTTCTTCCTAAGCTTGCGAAATTTGAAGTTTAAGTATGAGTTTTGTGGAAATCCTCCCCGTAGAGGTGGTTTAAACTTGATTTAAAGCTTTTGTGACTGCAGGAATTACTCTTTGGTTCTTTCGGTAAAGTCACGTAGAAATAAACTAAGATAAATAATAAAATATGACGTTTCTATTGCAACATAAGCAACCGTCATCAGGTGTAAATGAATGCAAGCTCGGAGAGAAACATACAGAGTGAGATACAAACACAGACATGGAGAGAGACACATACACATAGAGAGAGAGACACAGAGAGATAGACAAACACATATGGGGAAATACACATAGGGAGACACACGCAGAGAGACACACACAGATACACACAGAAAAACAACGCCTCTGTGACGAGGCATCATATATAGAGTATTAGTATGTAAATGAGAGTGGCAGGGGGAGAGAAGCTGGAAGTTTGAGAAAACAAACCTAGTAAACTTAGAAATGTAATGCAATGCAACACAGAGTCGGCTAACACAACAGTTAACACTTTAACTGGTTGATTACGTTCTTCCAAAGATTGCTAATTTTGAAGTATGAGGTAGTTCAAACTTGATTTGAAGCTTCTTTGTTTTATTTTTATTATTTTATTATTTCCCTTCTACGTGACTTTACCGAAAGAATCAAGAAGATGAATCCCTGCAGTCACGAAAGCTTTAAATCGAAATTTAACCGCCTCTACGGGGAGGGATTCCACATAACTTTGAGATCCTTCAACAAACTCTGGGATAAGAAGGCTCAGCTAATCGAGTCTCTCACCATTCTGAAGAGATGCCGCGACGTTAAGGTAATACCAATCGCATTTACACTAACCTCTGCTGCTGTAACTTCTTCTAATGCGAAACGAATTCTGTCTAGAACTAGCTTAGCTCTTATCTCAGGGAAAATCAGACTTACGCGCACCGAACTAGATCAGTTAGACAAGACACTCTACAAATCACACTTATCATTGACTGCAACAATGTCCACATCGGATTAGGAACTTTTAGACAATATGACTTGCCTCTTCAGCTGCCACTATGTCGACCAAATGTAAGGACAACTTGATTTCCAAATTCAACCTCCTCTCCAACAAGAGACTGGACCCACACACCGAAAAGCTAGACGTTAACAAAGTCGTAATTAATCGCGGTAACAGTTCTGTTTCTGATAGTCTGAAATCCGTTTTAGCTAAAGGGCTAAACTTTGCAGTCACACCTAGACACATACCAGTTAATGATATCATTGCCCAAGTAGATGTTGCTCTCAAGGGCCTGGGTCACATCGCTGCAGACGTAGCAAGATCTGAAATCGCTGCAACCCTCAAAAACGCTAAGATGCCAGCTAGCAACACCAGCAAAGATGAGCGTTTTGAATTAGCTCAATTAAAAAAGAGGAATGACATTGTCATCCTCTCAGCCGACAAAGGCAATGCCACTGTCACCATGGACAAAATAGAATACAACAACAAAATTCAAGAACTACTCAACGATGGCAGCTATACAAAAATAAAAAGAGACCCCACCAACAGCCTCGTCATTAAAACCAACAAAATCATTTCTGATTCAACCGCATTAATTGATCAAACCAAACAGTTCTCATTGAAACCTTCTGCAGCCAGGCCACCAAGATTATATGGCTTGCCAAAAATACATAAAGAAGATACACTCCTTCGTCCCATTGTCTCTACTATCAACTCCCCCACCTACAAACTGGCTCGTTTTTTGTCTGAAATCCTGCGGTCTTTCACTGGAAAAACCACCTCTGCGGTACTAAACTCTACTCACCTGGTATCGACAATCAGGGGCATTTCCCTGTCCCCAGACGACCTGCTTGTCAGTTTTGATGTGGTTTGCTTATTCACCAAAGTTCCTGTACCTGACACCATCGCAATCATTGAAGACTTGGTTCATCAAGGACTGAATACTGAGGTACCCCCCTGGTGAGACACTGCTTAACCAATACATACTTCACCTGGAATGGAACTTTCTACAAACAAACTGAGGGTACCCCAATGGGCTCCCCCTCTATCTCCGGTTGTAGCCAACGTTTTCATGGAGAAATTTGAGACTGACGCCATCCAGACTGCCACTCTACGCCCGACCTTATGGAAGAGGTACGTAGATGACACTTTTGTCATCTGGCCACATGGCCGGCCTGCTCTAGACCAATTCCTCGACCACATCAATTCCATTCACCCAGCCATCAGATTCACCATGTAAGTCGAAAAAGATGGCAAGCTACCCTTTTTGGATGTCCTAATTAAAAGGAGACCTGATGGTTTAATGAGCCACTCTGTCTACAGGAAAGCTACCCATACGGATGCTTACCTAAAACCGGATTCCCACCACCATCCATCCCAGAAGAATTCCCTCATCAAGACTCTACACCATAGAGCCCAATGCATCTCCGACCAGGAACACATTGCCAGTGAACTCAAGCACGTACGCTAAGCTCTCAAGGCTAATGGTTACTCCGACTACACAATCCGCAAAGCCATCACTCCAACCATCAAGAAGGATCCTGTTGAGGAGCCATTCAAAACCATCACCTTACTCTACATTGCGGGGGTCACAAAAGAGAACTCCAAAATCCTGAATAAACACAAGATCCAGGTCCGATTCAACACAGTACATAAAATCCGTGATCTGGTCCCGTCTGTAAAAGATATGGTTCCAGACATACAGTACCCTGGCGTCTACAAACTAAGTTGCCTCTGTGGTAGCAGTTACATTGGAGAAACCAAACGACATGTCTCGGACCGCATCCGTGAACATAAAGCAGACCTGAAACACGGTATGACAAACACTTCAGCCATGGCAGATCACTGTTACAATTCAGTGGGCTCACATGACATTGACTTCTCCAAGACAGAGGTTATCTGCATGCCATCTGGCTACCATGAGAGATTCGTTTATGAGGCGATCCACATATATAAACACAGAGACAATTTCAACCGAGAAGATGGATTCTGGCTCAGCAAGCATTCGAAGGACGTAATAAACCATTTCGGATCTTAACTGATTGTGTTCACGTTTACGGTGACTTTCAGACTGCAGTCCACTCACTGGCAATGGTATAGTGTATAGCGGATTGTATAATAATAAATAGTATAAAATTGTAATGTTTAATACAATGTACAAAGTAATATATATTATCGTAATTGTATAGTGAATATACAGCAGTGTGATATACAGTAGGGTGGGTAGAATAATACATAGTGTAATATTACAATGTATAAGGTGGTTTATAGTAATACAGTATATAATCTAATGTTGGGTTTGTCTATGGCAGTATAAAGTTTAGCTGAAAGCATATTATATTTTTTGCGACGTAGAATTGTAATGTATTACTTACTGTTAGTAGCTCAGCTTATTGGAGAGTATATTTAGTATACTGATGATACTATGTAGTTTATACTTTAGTTGTTTACGTGGTGGTTTAGTTACTGCAGCTACATACTGTTAACATTCCTTCCCTTTATTAATGCTTCCCCCTATCCCCTCCCTTTGATGCTGCTAATCCTGCATAATGCACGGGCATAATATGATTTTAAACCCCCCGCCAAACCTCCTACGCATTTCACAAGTAGTACTAATCGCATATCTGCATTTCCAATAAATATGCTAAAATTCCTCTTGATATGTAAATTGTTTTGTCAAGGCGCCCTTCCCCCTCCATCCCAGCTTAAATAGACGCTCCAAGCTTGGGGTGTGTCATTCAGACTCTGTCTTCTCGACAGACCTGTTCTTCACCTGAGAACGGCTGCTTGCGTTGTGGCCGAAACGTCGTGAGAATTAATTTAGCATGTTTTATTTGTATTATTTTATTATTTCCCTTCTACGTGACTTTACCGAAAGAACCAAGAAGATGAATCCCTGCAGTCACGAAAGCTTTAAATCGAAACATAGATGTGTTGTCGCTGGGGTTCTCTTTAATTCGAAAACTCGCAACCGTTGTAGCGCAATGGTCTGCACGGTGCTGGAAGCGATGGCCTCGAAGTTAACCCTTGCTATACCCTCGCAATGCCGACACTATCAGTTGACCGCTCGGTCAGTTTGCCTTACCCATGGATGTATATAACCATATGTTTTTTTTTTCTTCACAATTATGTTAAAGATACTGCTGATTTACGCAAAAACTTTGCATAAATATTTACTGAATGTCCTACGTAAGGATCGAGAGCAGTGGCGCAGTGTGGTTCGTTCCCTGCAGTATGTGAATGCAGTGACCTGCGTTCAATTGACAGCCACAGCTAGCATCAGCGGAAAATGATATTTAAACAGAGGCCCTTCTGCCAGTAATGGCACGAGCAAGCAATTGCAGTGGTACACTTTTGCCTTTTATCACAAAATAAAGTGTGACAGTAGTTACCAAACTTCAATTAAGGGCTGGTCCGTTACATCTAATGAAATATTACAATCACAAACAACCAACTCGTTTCCAGCAATGAAAATGAACGCTGTAAGCCTATTACAATATACTGTATATATTTATTACACAAGTGTCCCATAAGTAGAATAATAGGTTTTTTACCCTTTTTTCTGGCAACAAAACCGAAACCTTTTTTACAAGGAATCATGTTTGCATTAACCACAATACCTGCAGTCAGAATGCAAACAAAAAACACAATGATAATGTATGTATTGTCCTTGAAATTGATTGGTCCACACCAGAGACAGCTTTTCTTAGAGCATAGTCTCATATGGTGTTCGACCAGAAGACGCCAAAAGGCGCACAACTCAAAGACAACGCACTATCAGAGTAATGAGGGCTCGGGGTAAGCATTTACATCAAGAGGCCTCCTTTGCCAGTAGCAAAATATAATAATAGGCAGTTATATTGGCGAAACTAAGCAACATGTCTCGGACCATGTTCGTGAGCATAAGACAGATTTGAAACACGGTAGGACCAATACTTATGTCGTGGCTGATTATTATTTTAATGCGGCTGGTTCACACGAAATTGATTTCTCTAAGAGAATGGTACTTTGCAAGCCTACTGGCTATCAACAAAGATTCGTTCATGAAGCCATCCATATATACAGACACGGACACAATTGCAGCCAAGAGGATGGTTATAAACACAGCAATCATTGGAAAGATGTCATCAACCACTTTGGGTCATGACTTGATTTGTTTTTCTTGTTAACCTCCACCGTCAGCAGTGTGGGTATGCGGAGCGAGGTGCAAATGATTGCCTGGTGGCCCTTTTGATTTGTGCAGACCCACTGCATTGGCATTGCTTTCTCCTACATTAACATTAGCTGCCTCGCCCATGCTGCTGACTCACTTGGGCTACGCCCATCTCTAAAGCTTTATAAACCGTTTGCCTTTAGAGGCTAACCCCCTTTTCCTGATGACGACGGCTTGTGTTGCGATCGAAAATAACTAAGAATAAGTCTTCATTATAGACTGCTAGTACGCTCACTCAGGTTAAGTATCATTTCTACAGTCTACATCAGAGACTGCCAATACCCTCACCAGCTTAAAAACCAGGCTACAGATTACATTATACACTGCCAGTACACTCATCAAACTTAAAAACCAGGCTATAGTCTACATTATATAATGCCAGTACACTCACTCCGATTAAGAACCAGGCTACAGTCTACATTAGCGTTTTTTGTTTATAATTGTTATTTTATTATTTATATTTGTATTTACTTTATTTATTTATTATGTTTCTATCTACGTGACTTTACCTAAATAACTAAATAATATTGTAGAGACTGGCCCATGCTTTTGTGTTCTCTCAACTTAATTACTACAACGCATCACTGATCTGGATTCCGAGTGAGGTGCTGTGTAGACTTCAGCTCGTTCAGAATGCAGATGTGAGAGTTCTATCCTGCACACCATTTTGTGAGCACATCACACCTCCTCTCTTGTCTTTCCATTGGCCTCCAGTCAAGTATTGAGTGAACTTTAAGGTCCTGCTGTTGGCCTAAAAGGCGCTGAATGGGTTAGCACCGCAATATTTACATGAATTGATCCTTATTCCAAACAATCCGAGGCCAATGTTAATTTACTGGGGTGATTGGGCTTTTGCCAATACTTTGGAACGCTTTGCTTTTGCTAAAAAGACAATCAGAATCTTTAGATATATTTACGTTTGTCTTGAAAACTGACTTCTTTAAACGAGCCTTTTTACCCTTGTTATGTTTATTTTCTGCTTTCCATACATGGTCGCATTGGGATTCACTAATGAAATGTGCCTAACAAACTGTAATTATTATTATTATTTTTATTATTATTTACAGAATCATAATATTTATACTAAAGGAATTCGATGAGTTATCAAGCTCTTTTTCACAGATGTCCAGTAGGGGCGGGTCAGAAGATTGCAATAACAAACAATACAAATACACGACAGGAGTTCAAAGTATAGGAAAAGTAAGCAAATCACTACAAAATATGAATAAAACGAAACGATGTTTATCTTACCAGGTAAGGCCCACTGAGCTATTAGGTTATTTTTCAGACACGACCTGGTCACAAACGATAATTCAACGAAGTGGCTTATCATAAGGTTATTTAAATCAACCAAATTATTTTAATAATCTATACCGCCAGGGTGCCCAGTAACTACGTGCCTTTGTACAGCTCTCTCCTCTCTTAAAAATGCAATTGTAGGCTTTCGCTATATTGGTTAGACACGACGTAACAGTAGCATGAGACTAAAATAACACCAAATAAATATTAAATACTCTCAAACACAACTGTCGGCAGTTCCAGAACATGCTTGCCAATAAGAACACTCAATTGATTTTGATAACGTTAAAGTGTTGTGTCAAAGGAATTAACACTGGGCTAGACTAATTTGAAAATCCATTGAAATTGAGAGAAATACAAATAATTGTAACCGCTCTAACAGCTACAGGCATAGTATGGCTTGGAAGTGTATTATTAAGTAATATATGTTACAACTGCGTTCCTTATAGAAGAAACACATGCTAATTAACTGATGAGTAATATATTATCATCATCGTGGCTTGGCTTCGCGAACGAAGATCTAGGAAGGACATTCACGTCTTCTGCAGGCACGCTGGTGGCTGAAGAGGCCTATGCGGGACAAGCAGGACCTGCCACAACAGCTGCAAGTATAGGTCTGATCTGGGGTGGGTGCTGAGGGATCATGGTTCTTCCTCCTTCTCCTTTTGTCCTCCATACGGGCCCTGCGGGTATCTTCGAAGAAGGAGGTGGCCTGGTGGACTGTGTGCCGCCAGGAGTTGTGATTAGCTGCTTGTGTTGCCCACTGACGGTGATCGATGCAGCAAGCAGTGAGGGACTTCTTCGGGGAGTCTTTGTATCGCTTTCGTGGTGTCCCTATGTCGCGATGGCCAGAGGACAGTTCCCCATACAGCACAATCTTAGGTAAGCGGTGGTTCTCCATCCTGGCGATGTGCCCTGCCCAACGAAGCTGTATCTTGAGGACCATGGCCTCGATGCTGATGACCTCCGCCGACTCGAGGACTTCAGTGTTGGCGACGAAGTCACTCCAGTGAATATTGAAGATTGTGCGGAGGCAGCGCTGATGGAAACGCTCGAGGAGACTCAGGTGACGACGGTACATGACCCAGGACTCAGCGCCATACAGGAGAGTGGTCAGCACAACAGTTTTGTAGACGTTGACCTTCGTGTCTCTTTTAAGGTTGCTGTTGTTCCAGACACGTTTGTATAGTCTGCCGAATGCACTGTTTGCCTTGGCCAGCCTGTTGTCGACTTCGTTGTCGATCTTGGCATCAGACGAAATCACGCACCCCAAGTAGCTGAACTGTTGGACAGCTTTCAGTTTTGTTTGTTCAATGAAGATGCTTGGTGGATGGTGCTCCTCATGGGGTGCGGGCTGATGAAGAACTTCAGTCATCCTCAGGCTAACTTCAAGACCGAAGATCTGAGCTGTTTTTGCGAAACAGGACGTAATTCGCTGCATAGCTGCCTCGGTGTGAGCAAGGAGGGATGCATCATCAGCAAACAGCAGCTCCATGATCAGTTGCTCCATGGTCTTTGTGTGGGCCTGCAAACGCCTGCGGTTGAACACGCTCCCGTCGAGACGAAAACGGATGTATACGCCATCAGCGTCGTCGAGGTCCTCTGTGGCCTGCTGGAGCATCATGCTGAACAAAATGGTGAACAGCGTGGGAGCAAGAACACAGCCCTGTTTCACGCGGTTTGCAATAGGGAAGGGCTGCGAGCGATCGTTGCTATGTCTGAATTGTCCAAGCTGGTCTTCATGAAGCTGGACGATCATGGTGAGGAACTTCGGTGGGCAGCCTAGCTTTTCCAGGATTTTCCAAAGTCCCTGCCTGCTCACGGTGTCAAAAGCTTTTGTCAGGTCCACAAAGGTGACATACAGCGCTTTGTTTGCAGTGCTGGGCCTCCGTTCTTCCATACTTCAGGAGGGATGCCATCAACTCCTGCAGCTTTACCACTCTTCAGCTGTTTAATGGCTTCCTTGTAATTATATAATATATTATATATTTACAACAAACCCTCCTGCCCTCCGCCTCTGATCTCTGCACCGTGATGGGGTGAGTTATGACGTCATCTATCTCTATTTAAGACCGGAAGCAGGTGGATTTATTCACTATTCTGGAAAATTGCCCGATGATGCTGGATGTGATTACCAGCGAAACGCCGTATTCAAATTGTAAATGTTGTGGATTTACAATCCAACACACCGGTGGGCTGATGTAGTAACTAATTGGTGCATTGTTAACGTGATAAAACCTTACTGGCTGTGTCGGGTGGTGGAGGGTTACAACACATTTATACTGACGCGATATAATCCAAATGTCACAGATACCTGAAGGCCCAAGACATGTGTACAGGGCAAGTATGTGAACACAGACACCACATGTAGACATTTGCTGTATTTCAGAGTGAACACACAACGAATGCAGATTGACAAGTGTCGCGACACATTTTACACAATCAATCTTTACCGTCATGACTACCTTGTGTAAAACTGTCAGGGATCTCAGCTGAGTTTGTGCTCAGGCTCAGAGCAGTCCTTTGTGTCTGCCTGTCAAACCCCCCATCGCTGAGAGCCGTGAGCTGGTTGTTGTGCAACCACAACGTCTGCAGATTCGCGAGCTGGTCAAACACTCCCTTGGGGAGAGTCGTGAGCTGGTTTTTGTACAGATACAATTATAATAAATCACCATTCCTTGATTTAATGCCAAATATCCAATATTCCCAATAAACCCACCACGTTGTACTTGTGTAATAAAAGACTCGGACGCTTCTCTCTGTCCTGTGTCCTTTATTTTGGGTTCGATCTCTTTCCCTCACGGCACTCCCCCTTACTCTTCGCTCTGCAGCCCCAGGCTGCTATCGCTCACGTAGCCCACTCCCAGCACTCCCTTGTATACTCTTCGCTCTTGCAGCCCCCAGGCTGCTGTCGCTCACGTAGCCCACTTCTCTCCTTGCAGACCCGCTGCTGTCTCGTCGTGCAGACCCCCGCTGCCCAACTCCACCCTTGCAGACCCGCTGCTCTCTCTGCAGCCTCCTCGCTGCTCCTCCAGACCCGGGGTCGGTCACCGTTGGCCGACGGTGCCGATCCTTGGGTCTGTGTGTGTGGCGATCTCGCCACTCTCTCTCTTCCCCACTCAGCCCTGCGTGGCCTTACACTTTCCCAGTCTCTGATCACTCTCCCTCTGCTTCCGGTTTCTCCCCTTATAGACCCGAACCCTCTGCCCCACGTGACGTCACTTCCGGAAGGTCGTGTACGCCCGCATTATACTTGTAAAGCCGTTAATGAATTCCCTGCTGGATGAGAGCTTCTCATGGGGAAATATTTGAAAAATAAATCACCATGCTAGTCAGCGCAAATTGGTCTTTTTTGTATGTCTGATATTGAGGTGGTTCAACCAGAAAATTGCGTCAGGAATAGCATATTATCGTGGTAATGTTCTGGTTGACCCCAGTCGTAGAGGATAAATGCTTATTGTTTTATTTGTGCATCAAGTATCCGCATCTGACATGGTTTGCTTGATTGTGGTTTAGGCTTGTGGACGATAAGTTTCATGGAAGAACAAAGCCAAGGATCATATTAATCAGAAAAGGTGTTTATGACTTTTTTTTAACTCTATTTGGCATTCCATGCATCACGGTTTTTGATGGCTCAGTGCAATTGTCCAAAGCCTTGTACGACATGAAGTGGTTGGTGAGGGGTATTATTGGTATGTACGTGGGGAGCGATAGTGCAAAGTACAGCACGAGCCACTACCAACCCGGCGACGAGAGTTCGAGTCCCGCTCACGGTCAACACCAGTGAATATTATCTTAACATGCGGCGTGTCCCCTAGGTCGACTCAGCCTGAAATGTCGACTTAGCCTCAAATGTGTGTAATTTTGGGGACTCATTATGCCTCTTCCGATAAGCAAACCAGCATCAGGATTCAAAGTAAGTGAAAATAAAGCATATTGTTGTTTATATTTCTGTTACTTTATATTTTATTTACTACTAGCAGAACGTACCCGGCTTTGCCCAGGGGAACTCTCTATATATTTCAAAACCTGTCTTCTCTCAAAAAACATAACATATACATATGTAGTGAGTTCGAATGAGTCGCAGACGTTGACTTGGAGGCAACCCATTTATTTAACTCCAACACACGGGGTAACTTCCCCGTAACAGAATAAAAACCTATGGTGGTGACCACCAGGCTAACTACACTAATTACAATATAACTAGCTACTGCGGACCGGGACCACAGCTCGGATCCAGGTCCAAGTGTTGGAGACTCATCGAACGTAGAGCGTAGAACGTAGACGAAGGTTTATTCAGGATGAATAACAACGCCGGTCCATCTTGGGACCCGGCTTATATTTTCTGCGGCGTGGCTGGCTCCGCCCTTGGCCACGACCACCTTCCAGAATCCTCGGGAAGGATCTGGATGCTAACCACGTGACAACCCCTAGCCCCCACTTGGGCCCCTTTGTAGACTTAACTGGTCATGTATCCTCTTGGGTCAACTAGAGTGCCATGACGTTTAGTAACTTAAATCCTACGGCAGGCACTCCCACACCCTGTCCTGCAGGGATGGCACTGAACGAAAAGTGTGGTGCCATCTAGCGCTATCCATCAGCGATCACCGGGCCCCTCTAGGGCCGGTACTACACCCACACTCTTGTGGTATCCGCGATGTCGTTACACCGTACGCCGTGCCTCTCTAGGGCCGACACTGCAGAGTGACATCCCACGATGTCACTACACATACACAAATACTAAGCTATTATGAAAGCCCAGCGTTCTGTTTTTCTGTCCATTTGTCCGTCAACAAATTTCTAAGAGCCTTTCAGAAATGCTGATTCAAAAAGTTACAGAAAGTGGGGGTAAAAGTAGATCTAAAAGGTTTTCGAATGTTGTCGACCCCCCTGTCCCAATTTTTTTTACCCCGGCCCCCACCCAATTTATTTTCTTTTTCAGGCATATTCACTTACACACCCTACACACAAGAGAATAAGTAGTATCTAGTGACTCTACAGCAGTATCTACTGACTCTACAGTCGTATTTACTGACAATAGTAATATCTACTGACTCAATAGTAGTATCTACCGACTCATGAGTAGTATTCACTCACTCTATAGTAGTATCTACTGACTCTATAGTAGTATCTACTGCCTATAGTAGTATCTGCTGACTCTGTAGTTGTATCTTCTTACTGTACAGTAGTATCTACTGACTGCAGTAATATTTACTTACTCTATAGTAGTATCTACTGAATATAGTAGTATTTACTGACTCTATAGTAGCATCTACTGACTATAGTAGTATCTACTGACTGTAGTACTATCTACTAACGGTAGTAGTATCTACTGACAGTAGTCTTATCTACTGACTCTGCAGAAGTATCTACTGACTCTACAGTAGTATTTACTGACTGAATAGAAGTATCTACTGACTCTTTAGTAGTATCTACTGACTGTGGTAGTATGAACTGACTTTAGTAGTATCTACTGACTATAGTAATAACTACTGACTCTATAGTAGTGTAATGTAGCTCTTAGAGACACCGTCTTGTTCTTTATATATATATATTTATTATGAATAAAGTTCCTCTGACAACTTAAGGAGTAACCGCGAGTGACCATTTACACTTGGGTAATTTAGACGACTCTATTCTGAGACAATGTATCTCTAGCCTCAAGACGACTCGAAGACGATGGAGACGACCCTTTATAAGATGATGACGGCGATGACGATTCCCCACACAACAGCCCCCAGGTTTGGTTCGCGCCAGCTCTTATCCCTCGCATGACCCGGCCACGCCCCTATTCCCGATCTCTTGCTCACCACACCTGGCCCTGTCAATCTCCACCCATGTTATACTTAACGGCCATTGGGTCCCGTGCTTTCCATCATGTGAACCTGTCAACGATTGTCCCATCAATCATCATTAGCACATAAATTAGTAACCATGGTTCCGGGGAGCCATACTGTCCCTCTATCACCCCGTACTGTGTTTACATCAGCGTAATGTGGTGTAGATCGACGCGAAGGCGGAACTTCTTGTAAGGGCTTATGCCTCTTTATTAACAGAGAAAAGACACTCACACCAGAGGTAGGTATCCGCTACACTGGGTCCTTCCCGTGGACCCCAGTCTCTACTCTTGTCCTAACCTCGGCTATCCCCTTGGGCTCTCTCACTCGAGTCGGGACGGGGGTTCAGCCAACACCGCCCGACCGAGGAGAGCAGCACCCCACTTATCATTAGCCGGCTCTCACAGACTTCTTTGAGCCCTACCATCGGCTATCCCTTTGACTCTCCCACTCGTCGAACCCGTACGGTGGTTCAGCCAACACCATCCGGTCACGAGCGGGAGAGAACTTCTTCAGCCACTACGCATCCCGGGCTACCACAACGACCCTGATTTCGTCACAGGGTCCCCCTTAAGCATCCTCCCGCTTTCTTGGACCCGCCCTCGTTCTTCTCCATATCTGCCTACGGTGCTCATGACATGACGTCATCGAGCCTCACAGCGTGCATGACATCACGTCATCACACCACTCCTCGACATCAGCATCAACTGACTATAGCCGTATCTACCGACTCTACAGTAGTATTGACTGACTATAGTAGTATTTTCTGACACTACAGTAGTATCTACTGCCTCTACAGTTGTATCTACTAACTCTATAGTAGTGTTGAGGAGTTCCCAGGACGCACTTGGAGACGGAGGTAAGGCTTTCGCCAAAGGTTTATTAGAGCTATTACAATCTAACACAAGGGTACACAACTCCCAGAGGTTAGGGGTCCTACGCTGAGTCCTGGTCCCTGCCCGGCTAGCTCCGGGCTCTCTCTCCGTGTCGGATCAGGGACTCTGCCAACTCCACCGACCAGAGAGAGAAGCACCTCTATCGGCTACCACCGGCATCCTTCCAGACTCACGAATTCGTCCCTCTACACCCTGGTTACCTCTCTACCCTTCTCACTCTACCCGTTCCCACAGCGACCCCGCTTTCTTCACGGGGTCTCCCTTAAGTACTCCACGAGACATGACGTCTTCGAGCCACCCAGCGTGCATGACGTCACGTTCCGTGACGTCATCGCACTGGACGGCACACATGACGTAACGTCCCCATTTTACTCCTCTACAGTAGTATCTACAGACTTTATATTAGTATATACCAACTCTAATTGTATCTACCGACAGTATAGTAGTAACTACTAACTCTACAGTAGTATCTACTGACTATAGTAGTATCTACTCACTCTATAATAGTATCTACCTACATTATTTTAAGCTTTCGTGACTGTAGGAATCCATACTCTTTGGTTCTTTCGGTAAAAAAATGTAGGTAGAAAAATAATAGATCATGACGTTTCGATCACAACACAAGCAATCGTCATCAGGTGGGACAACCACAGCAAGAAAAAATTCAGTTTTCAGTAGTATATACTGACTCTAAATAATACATACTACATTTCCTTATAGGGAAACACATACTAATTAACGAATTACTAACGTAGCATATAATTACAATAACACACATTACAACTAATTACTAATCTAGAACTTATTACTAATCATAATAATTAACTGATTACTAATCTATTATATAATTACAATACCCCCCCCCCCACGTCAAATTACTGCACCTGAATGAGTTAAATGATGACGTCAACCTGCTGCTCTATTTAAGACCGGGAGCAAGGGAGGGTTTCCCCATTCTGGCAAATTGCTTGATGATGCTGTATGTAATTACCAGCGAAACGTCGTACTCAAACATTTTAAATGTCGTGGATTCACTTTTCAACACACCGGTGGGCTAAAGTAGTGAACTATTTATCTTTTGTCAAAGTGACACTTTTTTCTGATTGGCCGTGTCGGGTGGTTGAGGATTACGACACATTTATAAATAACGCGATCTAACCCAAAAAGTTTATTATGAATAATATTGGTCGCGACAGCCTACGTGTTAAACTGACAATATTTATTACTATTTTTTATTTCAACAATGCTTCCGATTTTTGTTAAACCGTAACACATTTTATAACACTCACCGTATGTCCATTTAAATATAGTACTTTTTTTCCGATATGCAAACCGTTCGACTTCCGAACGGACCTAAGGAATGGAGCCCATTCATAAGTCGAGGACTGCTCGTATTGCTAGGGCTGGATTAAGGTTGTGAGGGTCTTAAGGCTAACTGCATGGACTGGCCTAAGTATGTACTCTATTACATATTGCAATTTTAAAAAAACAAAGTCATTGAACATATTAATTTACCTATGTAAAATTAAATGTATTCGACTCAAGGTGAATTCATAAAACATAAATTACTCACCACACTAATTTCTTCATGCAAAAAAAATTCCTAGCTTTCTTCTGTGGCAAAGTCATGAAGATGTCTTTGTAATTGATAGACAAAATGGTCTGATGACCGTGCTACCGTGGCTCAACTGTTCATTCAACGTAGTATGGAGGGCCTCAAGGAGGACCAACACAATATGAGGGCCTTATTAACCTACTAGCGGTGAGTACCCGGCGTTGCCCGGGCGAAAAAGGCAGACACATGTAGTTACACACGCAAATCCATTGATACACAAAAATAGAGTTACACGCACAAATGGACTCTCACATACATACATAGACTGAACAACAACCGCCATTCGCCACTAAGTGGCGGTGACGTCACAACAACGCTTGTGCCAGGCTATGTGCACCTTGAGGCCATGTGAAGTGTCGAACGCCCGCTGGCAAGAGGTCACGGGGCAAACCCAGATGGCACAGGTCGACTGACTGAGACGACTGGCTGATGCAGCACCTGTGGCCCCTACTGTGGCAACTTTCTGTGCTTTAGCCACCCGGCGCTCCGCTCGTTGTTGTGAGCGTCGCTCCTCCGCCCTCCGTTGTTGTTGGAGTGTGACTGCCTCCAACTGGCCAGTAGCGTCTTTCAGGAGCCTCCTCCACAGTGGCCGATCTTGACACGGCTGGTACCAGTCATCCGCAAGTCTTCCTGTAGCACATAACTCCCATGTCTTCTCCAGCCCGTGCCGCACCTGTTTAGCCCCCTCGATCCGGCGGAACAAAAGCTGTTTAGGCATGTGGTGGCTGGCCATGCAGGCTACATGACTCAGGCAACGCAGCCTTGCCTGCCGGAGGTCACCGATGGGACTTTGTCCACATCTTTCAAGGATTTGTGAGCTCCTCACACAATGCAGCCTGGTTAAAGCCAGGATGGATCGTAGGCAGGCCAGCCTAAATGTTTCTAACTGGCGAAGATGTTCCATTAGGGGGGTCCAAGTTTCGTAAGCGTAGAGAAGGGAGGGAATGACCATGGCCGAGAACACCTGAAGCTTCGTACGGAGTGATAGACCAGGTAGCTTCCACACAGCGTTACGCAGCCAATGAAAATATACTGCAGCTCGACTGATTCGGAGTGAGACCTCTGCTGTTAAACCGGAGCCGGTCATTAGCACACTGCCCAGGGAAACTCTCCACTGTCTCCACAACTGGCCCATCACCAATTGGGAGTTGTGGGGGTGGAGTGTCCGATGGTACAAAATAGCCAGGCAGGTGCTTAGCTTTGGTTGGGCTGATGGTAAGGCCCCACCTGTTGGTGGCAAGCTCCAGGTTCAGCAGCAGCACCTGGAACTCCTCCTCCGAGTGACCAGCCATTAGCAGATCATCGGCATACATAACGTGGTTGAGCAATAGGGAGCCATCCCTTGACCGCACCCGGGCATCGATCAGCCTCTCATTGTATCTGTAGCAGATGGGAATTCTTCCGGTACAGTCACTGAAGGCTCGACGAACTACGTGGTCCAATGTGGGAGCCAGAGGACATTCCTGTTGCACTCCAAGGTGTAAAGGGAATTGCTCTGACTCACGGCCACGTAGTTAAGACGCGGGGCCGCTCACCATCATGAAGGTCCTTAAGGATGGTGATGAGTGGGTTCGGGACTCGGAAAGCACGAAGAGCAACCCAGAGGCCAGGCCTACTGATGGTATCATAGGCCTTGAGCAGGTCAATAAAGCACACGCATGGACTAAGATGCACACATGGACCTACAGACACGCAAATAAATGAAGTTACACTGACTAACATGGAGGCATGCACACACGGCCATGTGAAGTGTCGAACGCCCGCTGGCAAGAGGTCACGGGGCAAACCCAGATGGCACAGGTCGACTGACTGAGACGACTGGCTGATGCAGCACCTGTGGCCCCTACTGTAACAACTTTCTGTGCTTTAGCCACCCGGCGCTCCGCTCGTTGTTATGAGCGTCGCTCCTCCGCCCTCCGTTGTTGTTGGAGTGTGACTGCCTCCAACTGGCCAGTAGCGTCTTTCAGGAGCCTCCTCCACAGTGGCCGATCTTGACACGGCTGGTACCAGTCATCCGCAAGTCTTCCTGTAGCACATAACTCCCATGTCTTCTCCAGCCCGTGCCGCACCTGTTTAGCCCCCTCGATCCGGCGGAACAAAAGCTGCTTAGGCATGTGGTGGCTGGCCATGCAGGCTAGATGACTCAGGCAACGCAGCCTTGCCTGCCGGAGGTCACCGATGGGACTTTGTCCACATCTGATGGTATCATAGGCCTTGAGCAGGTCAATAAGGCACACGCATGGACTAAGATGCACACATGGACCTACAGACACGCAAATAAATGAAGTTACACTGACTAACATGGAGGCATGCACACACAGCGACTAACACACACGCACATGGACTGAGACACACAAACACATCGACTTACAGACACACACACATATGGACTCACACATACATAGACATGTACTTGAGATACGCACACATGGAGTTACACACACATATCGTCGTACACACATACAGCGACACACACACATACATAGAGTGACACACACATTGCCGTACACACACATACACATGTCGACTGTCACACAGACATCCACTTGAGATATAGACACATGAAGTTGCACTCACATATATGGACGTACACACATACAGCGACTCATACACACACACCGACTCGCACACAGCAATACGTGGACTAAAATACACATTGATGTAAACACACATATGTACTCACACACACATATGGACTAATACACACACACATGAACTTACACATACATAGACTGACACACACATAGCCCTACACACACATACACATATGGACTGTGACACACAGATATCTACTTAAGATACACAGACATGGATGAACACACATATGGACTCACACACAGACGCATTGACTTACACACACACATCGAGTGACACACACATGTATAGACTTACACACACATGTGGACTAACATACACATATGGACTGACATACACATCGACGTACACGCACACAGATCGACTGACACACACACATGGACTAACACACACACATAAACACTTTTGACGTTGTCCGTTCGAAAAAGACACCCACATGGAGTGAAAGACACGCATGGCTCTACACGCACACACATATGGACTCAAAGACACACACATGGACTCACACACACACACATCGACGGGCACAGCAATCCCCGATGATGGCACAGCTATCAGTATCGCAGTACTACGTATGAGTAAATAGCGTGACGTGAGCGATGAAAACAATAGAAATGCATTGAAGAAATAAGCAGAAATCACAGACTGGCAGTAGACCGTGGCAGCGTTATAAAAGCGCATCAAAAAAAGGAGAAATTGAGCAACCCAAAAATCCCAAAAGAGTTTTGTGTACACAAACATAATTATTGTAACATGTCAACTCGTTTCATAATGGTAAACAATGAACCTGAGTAGTTATCTTCACAAAAAACAGAATTATTGTAACATCTGTGAACTTGTTTCATAATGGTAAACAATGAAGCTGAGTTTTTATCTGCACACAAACATTATTGTAATGTTTGTCAACTAATGTGTTTAACAATAATAAACAATGGATTTGAGTTGTTAGCGTAAGAAGCAAGGAAATTTGTACTTAGCATAGGCGTGTTGAGGCCTTGTGCGATGCGTAGCCCCCGTCCTGGCCTACATTGGCGAGGCGCGGAGTTGGCACGTTGCCAGGCTAGGGGCTGGGCCGCTACCCCCTCTCCAACATCCGCCGCCCGTGCAATAATAATGCAATGTAAGCAGTAAAATATTATTATGTACGGAGTCTGTACGCATCGTGTTGGGGGGGGGGGGGGGGCGAAGAGGACATGACACTGTGAAGACTAGCGGTAAGTATCTGGCGTTGTCCTGGCGAAAAAGGCAGACACACATGTAGTTACACACACAAATGCACTCACACAATCATACATAGACTGAACAACAACAACCGCCATTCGCCACTAAGTGGCGGTGATGTCACCACAACGCTTGTGCCAGGCTATGTGCACCTTGAGGCCACGTGAAGTGTCGAACGCCCGCTGGCAGGAGGTCACGGGGCTAACCCAGATGGCACAGGTCGACTCACTGAGACGACTGGCTGATGCACCACCTGTGGCCCCTACTTTGGCAACTTTCTGTGCTTTAGGCACCCGGCACTCCGCTCGTTGTTGTGAGCGTCGCTCCTCTACCCTCCGTTGTTGTTGGAGGGCGATTGCCTCCAACTGCCCAGTAGCGTCCTTCAGGAGCCTCCTCCACAGAGGCCGATCTTGACACGGCTGGTACCAGTCATCGGCAAGTCCACTCAGCTCCACGTCCTCCTGTACTACATCACTCCATCTCTTCTCCAGCCCGTGCTACGGCCGTTTAGCCGCCTCGATCCGGCCAAACAAAAGCTGTTTAGGCATGCGGGGGCTGGGCATGCGGGCTACATGACTCAGGCAACGCAGCCTTGCCTGCAGGAGGAGCTCACCAATGGGACTTTGTCCACATCTTTCACGGATTTGTTAGCTCTTCACACAATTCAGGCTGGTTAAACCCAGGATGGATCGTAGGCAGGCCATGCTAAATGTTTCTATCCGGCGAAGATGTTCCATTCGGGGGGTCCAAGTGTTAGAAGCGTAGAGAAGGGAGGGAATGACCGTGGCCGAGAAGACCTGAAGCTTCGTTTGGAGTGATAGACCAGGTAGCTTCCACACAGCGTTACACAACCGATGAAAAGATAATGCGGCTCGACTGATTTGGAGTGAGACCTCTGCTGTTAAACCGGAGCTGGTCATTAGCAGACTGGCAAGGTATGGGAAACTCTCCACTGTCTCCACAACTGTCCCATCACCAATTGGGAGTTGTGGGGGTGGAGTGTCCGATGGTACAAAATACCCAGGCAGGTGCTTCGTTTTGGTGGGGTTGATTGTAAGGCCCCACCTCTTGGTGGCAAGCTCCAGGTTCAGCAGCAGGAGCACCTCGAACTCCTCCTCCGAGTGAGCAGCAATTAACAGATCATCGGCATACAGAACGTGGTTGAGCAATAGGGAGCCATCCCTTGACCGCACCGGGCATCGATCAGCCTCCCATTGTATCTGTACGAGATGGGAATTCTTCCGGTACAGCCATTGAAGGCTTGACTAACTACGTGGTCCAAATATATGTAAAATAATGTAGGAGCCAGAGGACATCCCTGTTGCACCCCAAGGTGTAAAGGAAATGGCTCTGACTCACGGTCACGTAGTTAGACGCGGGGCCGCTCACCATCATGAAGGTCCTTAAGGATGGTGATGAGTGGGTTCGGGACTCGGAAAGCACGAAGAGCAACCCAGAGGCCAGGCCTACTGATGGTATCATAGGCCTTGAGCAGGTCAATAAAGCACACACGTGGACTAAGACGCACACATGGACCTACAGACACGCAAAGAAATGGACTTACGGTGACTAACATGGAGGCATGCACACACAGCGACTAACACACACGCACATGAACTGAGACACACCCACACATATGGACTCACACGCAGATAGACATCCACTGGAGATACACACACATGGAGTTACGCACACATATCGACGTACACACATACAGAGACTCACACACATACATACATAGAGTGACACACACATTGCCGTACACACACATACATATATGGACTGTCACACATAGACATCCACTTGAGATATAGACACATGGAGTTACACACATATATATGGACATACACACATACAGCGACTCACAGACACACACACCGACTCACACACAGACATACGTGGACTCACACACACATTGATGTAAACACACATATGTACTTACACACACACATATGGACTAAGACACACACACATGGACTTAGACACACATACATAGACTGACACACACATTGCCCTACACACACATACACATATGGACTGTGACACACAGACATCTACTTTAGATACACAGACATGGATTAGCACACACATATCGATTCACACACACGCATTGACTTACACACACACATCGAGTGACACACACATGTATAGACTTACACACACATGTGGGCTAACACACACACATATGAACTGACACACACATACACATCGACGTACACGCTGTTGTATATGTTGGATTATGAAATTTTGATAAAAATTATAAAAATTAATAAAATTCCAAAAAATGCGCAAATCGCATAAATTATGTTAATGTGTGTAATTATATGCATAACTTATGATAATCACGGAGATAATCATAGTAATTTATGCGAATGCTTGCGATTATGTTAATGTATGCAGTTATGATAATTAGGCTTAGTTTCGTTTATCCAGAGTTGTATCAATCAGGATAACACGATTATCATTGATTAAACATTTATTGATTATCTTAGTGTGTGTTATGTTATTTTAGGTCTCCAACTTCATATCTCATCGCAGGTAACAGTTCTTATGAATAAGACAGTTTTGCATGGACTTGGAAGGAACACTCGATATGCTTCTGTGTTAACAATTTTATTCTAAACAAACACATGACACTCTAGTATGCAAAGGCAAGTATACGTCAATAGATTCCTCGGCAAGATTATGCAATTAACGAAAATAAATGACTCTAACATTTCTTATTCATGTAACTCGACGGCAGCAACTGCTTTGCACGATCAGTTGATATTGAACGCACCACCTTGAAATGGCAACCCTTTTTGAAACACAAAGATAACTTTTGAAAGTCTTATTCGTGTGCGTGTTGTGTGTGCGTTGTCCCCTTGTAAAATTAATTAAATTATTCTTAGAGCCGGGAGTTGTATCGTTAGCTTGTGGGGTGTGGGAGATACAACCAGCTCTTTAGAGGTTCCTCTCGCTTGGGCGTGGCCGCCGCGAGCCCGTGCTGCCTTCCTCTCTCCACTGCTCGATTGAGTTTGCACGACGCTCGCCGTCGTGCTGCGCGATGATTCCGTCGTCGGATAGCGCGCAGCTCCTCCACGAGTCGGCACGACACTCGGTGACGTCCGAGTCGTGTGGCTCGTGAGTTCTCTCTCTCTCTCCTTGATCGCTGCCAACTTCACACGGACACTCGCCCTTCAGGCGGTGTTGCTCAGGCTCTGGACAGCGCGGCTGTGCGCGCTCACTGGCTTAGAGCGCTCTGGCGATGAACGATGGCTCTTGTTGCTCATCCGCTGCTGCTCGTCCTTTGCGATGCTCGCTTGGTCGACGCTTGGCGATCTCCGCCCTTTCTACAGGTTGTTTGCTGGTCGTCACTCTGGCGATGAACGATGCTTCGTTCATCTTCTTAGTTCTTTCGGTAAAGTCTACGTGACTTTACCGAAAGAACTAAGAAGATGAATCCCTGCAGTCACGAAAGCTTTAAATCGAGATGCTTCGTTCGTTGTTGGGTGGACGTTGGGTGTCTTTGTTTGCTCGAGAGTGATAGCTGGAATCTCCGTCAGCTTCACTCGCAGCTCGGCGACTCAGGGTAGCGATTCTTCTTAGGTGGTGCAGACCTCAGCTTGGCGATGCACGTCGCTACCCCGCGAACCTCATCCTTCTGGATGACGAAAGAGCTTCTTCGTTGGCGGCGAGGAGAGGAGATGGAGGCCGAAGCCCCCTGGAGATCTGTGGTGGGGCCGGAGCCCTGAAGATCTGTGGTGGGGCCGGAGCCCTGAAGATCTGTGTTGAATGGATTTTTCCTCGGCTTATATCGGGAAAATCCACTCAGTTTTCCCGAGTTGTTCAAAGGCCGTGTCATATAATTTTGTTTTCTTTGTTCGTGTGCGTTTCGTCCGTGTGTGTCGTGTGCGTGTCCGTCCGTGTGTTTATTAGCTTTGAAGACACAGCTGTGTAATCATTCTGGAAGGAGGGGTGGGCTTCCTCGCGAACTGGCGTCACATAAGTTATCCATTAACCAGACCGACGATTCGCGTTCGCACCGAGTTATAAAAATCATAATCCACGTTTTTGATTATGAATAATATTTGTCGCGAAAACCTACGCATTAAGCGAGCTTAATGATCCCCTCCTTCGCTCTGGGCGTTATATCTTTTGTCTCACACAGCTTAAGTTGTTTTTGGTTTGGAAGTTGAAATGCGACTTATTTGCTGCTTAGTTTCATTGTGATTTGATTGTAAGTGACTCCATGCATGTCGTAGCCGTGTTCACGGTATTTCATCTTGATTTGATCTTCCTATGGGAAATGTTATTTGCTTGCGTGCGAAAATCTTGCTGTCCGTGCTGCGGGGAGACAAAGACGGCTATGCTCCGTCATTGGAACACCCTGCGCGTGTGTTTATTTATTTATCTTTGGAGGCATGTGTTAATTTCCTTTCTGAGCCGTTGCTCCGATCTTTATGAGGGTCATTTCCTGGCTTGTGTGTGTGGGTGTGGAGATCCTCTCGGGAAGACAAAGACGGCTGTGAGCTGCTCGCTTCCCATGGAGTGTTGCGTGTTGGTTAATTATGATAGACTTTACCGCCCTTAACTCTCCTAGGAGATCCACTTTAATTTCGTACTTATTATTTGACTTCTTGTTATTATTTAATCTGAAATCCCGGACTAGGGAATTTGTTTTTATGTTTTTTTAGGAGCGACCCTGACTGCCATAATTATTCTTTGATGCTTCGGTCCGGCCGCGTAGAAATTATAAAGGGTACATAATGTCCGCATAGAATTAATACATGAGGATTCAACCCGTCTGTGCTTCTTGTTGTCAATGTTATTTCTTTGTTGAGAATATAATTATATATATTTCGTGGCCTGGTTTTGTATTGTAAAAGGGCCTTTGAAGGAATAGGTGTTATCCTAATAACTCTTTGCGACTCCCCCCCCCCCCCTTTTTGTTCTTGTGTGGACTTTATGACATTTTATTGCCCTCTCTTTCATGCTTTCTGGCCTTTGAAGCGTGGTGTGCACGCCAGTTGGAAAACGGGTTTTTGTTCGTCTTTGTTCGCTCCCAAGTTGCCCCGTGTCTATTAAATTTTTTTTTACTATATATGTTGGCAGAATAATTCTTAATATTAATCTAAAAAAGGGGTATATACACAACAACGCACACATCGACTGACACACATAGACACACAAACGCACAATGACTTACACACTCAGATGGAGCCATGCACACACATCGACTAACACACACACATGGACTAACACACACACACATAGCGACTGATACGCACACAAATGGACGATACGCATACTTAGACTGACACACACACATAAACACTTTGACATACACACACACGGGGCGTTGTCCGTTCGAAAAAGACAGACACACACATGGACTTAAAGACATGCATGGCTCTACACGCACACACATATGGACTCAAAGACACACATCGACTCACAAACACACATCGACGGGCACAGCCATCCCCGATGATGGCACAGCTATCAGTATCGCAGTACTATGTATGAGAAACGAGCGTGACATGAGCGATGGAAACAATAGAAATGCATTGAAGAAATAAGCAGAAATAAGTGTAAATGAAAGAGCAGCGATATGCACAGGTAAGTTGAGAAGCAGGCTACAGTCGAGATTATAGACTGGCAGTACGCCGACTCAATGACATAAGCATTGCTACAGTCGACATGAAAGACTGGCAGTACACTGAGTGAGGTCAAGAAGCAGGCAACAGATTATAGACTGGCTTACACTGTAAATGGTGAAAAGGAAAATTAGCAGTGTAGATTATAGGTTGGCAGTGCACAGACGTTAATTAATCAGCAGGCAGCAGGCCACATCACAGACTGGCAGTAGACCGTCGCAGCGTCATAAAAGCCCAGCAAAGTAAGTGAAAATTTAGCAACCTAAAAATTACAAAAAAGTTTTGTGCACACAAACATTATTATAGTAACATCTGTCAACTTGTTTCATAATAGTAAACAATGAACCTGAGTTGTTATCTGCACACAAACATAATTATTGTAATATCGGGAAACTTACTTGTTTAATAATAGTAAGCAATGAACGTAAGTTATTATCTGCACACAAACATTATTATAGTAAGATTTGCCAACTGATTAGTTGAATAATAGTAAACAATGAAGCAGAGTTGGTATGTGCACACAAAGATAAATATTGTAATATCTGGCAACGTATTTGTTTCATAATAGTAAGCAATGAAGCAGATTTTTTATCAGCACACAAACATTATTATTGTAATGTTTGTCAACTAATGTGTTTAACAATAGTAAACAATGGACTTGAGTTGTTAGCGTAAGAAGCAAGGAAATTTGTACTTACCATAGCCGTGTTGAGGCCTTGTGTCATGCATATCCCCCGTCCTGGCCTACATTGGCGAGGCGGCGGAGTTGGCACGTTGCGAGGCTAGGGGCTGGACCGCTACCCCCCCCCCCTGCATCCCCCGGCCGTGCAAGAATGATGCTATTATATTATCTACGGAGCTGGATGCATCGTGTTGGGGGGGGGAGGGTGAAGAGGACATCACACTGTGAAGAAATATCCGCAGCGTAATGTGTGTATGTGCCTGTAAAACGCATAAAAGGAAATGCCCCCCGTGAGCTCGAGCAAACCCGCAACACTTGGCAGGGTCCGCCCCCCCCCCCCCACGCAATTGGCGTCAGTTGGTATGGTCGATGTCGCACAATAAGTAAATAATTTATAATAGAAACGACACAAATGTGTTAATTAAACTACTTTAAAGTTTGCGGATGGGAAAACGGAATAGCCTATTCCCACCGCGGGGTTTAGGGCGTGCTGCCTGGCAAATTTTTTCTACGTGAAGGCCACCGTTGTAGAGCCAAATCCCCCGCAAGCGCGCGGAGGCTTTTATATATAAGAAAAAATAAAAGAAGAAAAGATGGGGTTATCTGTCTATGTATATAGCTATCAGGCAACTATTAATGTCAGCAGAGTTTCCAAACAGAGCTGTCTTTAGCTGGTTGTTGTACAGAAATAGGAATTCAGTGTTGGCTGGGATCTCAGCAGGGACTGAACTCAGATGGCAACTTTGACAGTCAACCATGTGCCCAGGACCCCAGCCGTAGTACTTGCCATGGTAGCAACTACAGACGCCTGCTTGTCCACACGTGGGGAGCCAGGGCTGGGCTAGACAGGGACCCGAGAAACTGTCCCCGCGTCCATCACAGCAGCAGTAAGCATCATCGCCAGATGATTTGTTTAAAAACTAACATTGGCTGTAACCGGTAGATGCTATTCTAGCATGTCTTCAAATATATATTCACGCATTTATCTGTTTTTGTAACGTATATGTTTTAATCAATGATTTCTATAAATAAAAATTGTCAATTTCTGAGCTTTTCTGATACTACAATAAGTGACTCAAACGATCTGACTCTTGATCGAGCAACATATCATTTATCATGACTAAAAACTGGCTTAGTTAGGTAAAGGCATATTTTATCAAATGTTTGACCTTGTGACTTATTGATTGTCATTGAAAACGCCAATCGTATGGGATTTTTTTCGTTTGAAACTGAATGATAAATTTGTGTCTGAGTGGGAGCCTCCATACGTCTTCCGACCTAAAAATGTACTGTACCAATGAAGTTATTTGATTTTTTCTTCCGATTTCAGGCAATGGTTAATTTTGCTCTTATGCATAGATCCAAAGTGTGCAGCGTGTAGTGAAGGTGAAAGTGTCACGTCAGTGGCCTGGAGGAAGAGGGGGGAAGTGGGCTGAGCCCCTCTTCCTAACCACCCCTTCCCCCATCATCTCATTTTATCGTCATTATCGTTAATATTCAACGTATGTAAAGGTAATGTAATATTAATATTTGATCAAGTTATAGTGCAATGCACTGTATTTTATTTGGTGATTAGTTAATAAACAGACAGCTTAGTTAGCTATGACGAGTCTGGCCACAGGCGTGGTTCCCCTGACCCTCTATTTTCCACAGGCCCCTGTACTTTACCAACCGTGGATTTGCCAACCGTAGCATTTTCCATGGAACCTAACCCCTGCGGTTGGCGAGGGATTGCTGTACAGGTGAAATGAGAGCGTAAATGGGGTTGTTGCTGGGCTCGGGTCCAACCACACGGCCCGGGGTATTGGGGGGCAGAGCCTGGTCTGCGGGGCGTGTGGGAGGGGCCACCGTTCACCTCGGCTCCAATGGGAGGCGAGGTGAATGGGGGCGGAGCCAGCGGAGTAGTATGGGAAAGCCGGATCTGAGGTTCCGGAAGGGGAGGAGTCAGGGTCACGTGGGGGGAATGTATATAAGTGGGAGCCCGGAAGAGATCGGGGCAGTCGGGGAAGTTAAGAGTCTGAGCCACGTTGGGTGGTGAGAGAGAGATCCGCGCCATCGGCCACGTGGCCGAAGGACCTTCAGCACGCCGTCGGCCAGCGGTGTGCGGAGTGCGGGAATAGGGGAGTTAACGGGGGAGTGTGCGGACAAAAGAGAGAGAGCGTACGTGGGGCGCACGCGAGACAGGACTGGTCTGGGAGAGGGAGAGAGAGCGTACGCGGGGCGCACGTGAGACAGGACTGGTCCGGGAGAGAGAGAGAGAGCGTGCGCGAGGCGCACGCGAGACAGCACTGGTCCGAGGAAGAGGCCAGTGGGGGGTGCGGAGAGAGCGTACGCAGGGCGCACGCGAGACAGGACTGGTCCGGGAGAGGGAGAGAGAGCGTATGCGGGGCGCACGTGAGACAGGACTGGTCCGGGAGAGAGAGAGAGAGAGCGTGCGCGGGGCGCACGTGAGACAGCACTGGTCCGGGAGAGAGAGAGAGCGTGCGCGGTGCGCACGCGAGACAGCACTGATCCAAGGAAGAGGCCGGTGGGGGGTGCGGAGAACCTAAATAAAAGACGAACGGAGACCAGCATCGCCTGACAGAGTCATTTATTACACAGGCATCAGGGTCAGGATTGAACCCATGATCCTCCTGTATACCTGGTGAGGTAGTTAACATCTCGCAACTGTGGTTTCCTGGTGCCAATTATGGAGACTTAAACTCCACAAATTGGATAGCATGACTCATTGATTAATAACTTAATTCGACGGAATTATTGATCGTCATTACTTCAAGCCAAATCATCATTATTTGGTGATACTTATTTTACTATAAATGATCTTTATCCAAATCCCAATACAGTTTTGGAGGGTTCTGAATTAGAATTGTTTGGCCAAGTCCTCATTACGTATTTTGGAACGAAATAAACATTACATTCAAACGTTAATGGGCATCAGAGAAATAAATCACGCGTGAGAAAAGGAAACCTTTCTATGTATTTATTGTTGAAGAAATCAGCAGATATTTCATATAAGAAGCACATGGTTGAGTTAAGCGGACCATCAGCTAAACAAACGTAAAACCTAGTCTATTAGAAACGCAATATATTTCTCACGTATATTACTCACTTGTAATGCTACAAGTTAAATTTCAATCAAACAACACAAATAAGCAGGTTATTGATTGACCGCACAGATTGGTGGAAACTTTTCATGGTTAAGCGATGTTGACATATACCGTACAAATGCTAATCGGAATACACACTGTACATCAACAATAAAAAACTGTGTTTATATTGAACATCAAGCAGTGTAGGCACAATCGCGCTGGTACAATGTGCGCGTAAAGCGATTAGTTGAAGGAAAGGAACCCCAACTCCCACCCTCCCCCCTCCATTGGTCGCGGTGCAGCACGGCAGCAGACATCCGTCAGCCACCACCCCCAGCCCTCTCAACTTCCTGAGTCGCGCATGCGCAGTTTGGCAAACAGTCACGGAGACACACACACAGAAACATGGAGACGTACACAGAGACACTGAGACCAGCACAGAGCGACTACACTCTCACACACAGAAACACAGAGATGCACACAGATATGGAGATACACAAAAACACAGAGACATACACTGAGACAGGAATTGACTCGCACAAAGACACGGAGACACGCATGCAGAGACACAGACATGAATACACTCAGACACGGAAGCACAGACACAGACAACAACAACCGAGATTCTCCATTAAGTGGCGGTGACGTCACCACGGCGCTTGTGCCAAGCTATGTGCATTTTATGGCCATGTGAAGTGTCAAACACCCGTTGGCAGGAGGTCACGGGACAGACCCAGGTGCCATGGGTTGACTGACTGAGATGACTGGAAGATGCATCAGCTGTGCCCTTACTGTCCCAGACATAGAGACAAAGACAAACAAATATACCACGTATAACCTAAACAGACTTTTTGGGACAAGTACTGTTAGTGAGCTCCTATGAATGCATATGAAGACACAGCGACACACACACAGACACAGAGACACACATAGAGAGACACAAAGATATGGAAACAAACTCGGAGTACAAAGACACAGAGATACAAATACATTGAAACAGTTGGGCAAATGATTGTCACAAGTTGAGAGCACCAATTCTCTCTCAGTTACAATGCATTCTCACCAACTCTGTTGGGCCCACAGTGAGTGATTGGTTCAATGTGCCATGAAGATCGAGTAAGCTCGTTGAGAAGCACTGGTTTACGGAACACAACTTTAGGTGGGTCCAATTGCCTAATCAGAAGAGCAGCAATGACTTTTGTCCAGATTTGAGCAACTAAATTGTTAACAATTAAATTAGAATTCAAATATCAACATCGCCCCCTACGGACAGATGATGGCCCAATTGCAGACCGGGAATACGTCACCTCGTGCCACACTGACACAGATGTCATCAGGAGATAATCTATGTTAAATAGAACTATAGCTGGACATTGGGGTAATTTATATATAAACTAATTCATATTTTGAGAGTGCCTTCACTCAAAGTTATTGACATAGCGAAGAACAGATCTGTCGGAAAGACAGCATTCAGACGCTGTCTTTCCGACAGACCTGTTCTTCACCTGAAGACGGCTGCTTGCGTTGTGGCCAAAACGTCGTGAGAATTGTATTTTATTATGTTTTATTTTTATTATTTAATTATTTCCCTTCTACGTGACTTCATCGAAAGAACCAAGAAGATGAATCCCTGCAGTCACGAAAGCTTTAAATCGAAATTTATTGACATAGCGTACAACACGGTGACAGAATATAAGGATGTAGTTGACAGGGGGCGTGCTATGAAGATTGAGGAATGAATAGCGATAGAGTGGTGCTTAGGGATCATGAGAGGGCCACAGGGGAGGGACTGGAAGGAGTGGAGGGGCCATGGGAGGGTAAAAAGAGAGTGGGCAATAGAGAAGAGGTGGTGAGGCTACCTTCACCACCACCAGCTGCTGCCGCTGCTACCATCGATCCAGTTCTGGCCACCGGCCCGCCCCCAAGTGCCATCCCCTCGTCGCGGCAAGGGTGGTGCCAGCATGCCTCAGCGCGTGGACCACGTAGGCGAGTGCCAGCGCAGACCCCACGTGGCAGGCCGCGAGGCCAGCGCCAGCCCTGAGCGCGAGGACGCACGGAGAGTGCCGCTCTGCCTGGCGGTGGTGCTCGTGGTCATGGTGGTCGTGGTGATCCACACCGCCACGGTTCGTGCACTGGGACAGAGTGGGCATGCGGTGGCGAGCGGTGGGGTCGGCGGGGTCGGGATTGTGGTCAGCGGGACGGGATGTGGCGTTTGCCATGAGGGTGGAAATGGTAGTGATGGAGCTTGTGGTTGGTCTAGTCGTGGGTTTCAGAGTCGTCGTGATTTTTTTGATTTCTTCATCATGGCACAGGTTTTCGAGATTGATGTCTTTTATTTTTTTCTTTGACCCTGTACACTCTGCGTCCCATTGATAGATATTTGTTCCATCCCAGTAGTAAGATTTTTGTCCGTTACTTCTAAGCCAGGAACTTAAGTAGAAAATATCACATGACTCGCAATTCCAGGGATTGTGATACCGTGCGAGTTTTACCAACTACGCTTGAAAGGAATCCTCCACGCACTCTCTGACTCCCGTTACTCCTCAGTCACCATCACCGAATCAGATTCTACAAAAAAAGTGCTTTTTTAACATCAATTGTATTGCAAACTCGTATGAGATTCCCAAAAGCATTCCAATCAAAGCAGTTGTCTTGTACAAAGGGACATAAAAAAAATGTAAGATCATTCTCCACGGCTTCACGTGATAAAGAGGGTTGAGGTTATCTTGGCTGGGATGCCTGCCAGCTGGTTGCTGTGTAGGTACAGCCACACCATGTCTGTAGGGATAGCGTCAGGGACAGACGTTAGCCTTCGATCCTGGCAATAAACGTTGCCTAATTCACAACCACAGACGCCTCCATCTCCACACGCGGGGCTCCCGGCCTGGGCTCCAACCCACGCAGATGCGGAGAGAATCAGAGCCCAGAAGATCCGAGCCATCGCCATCGATCGCTTCATCGTGGCCAGCTCAGTGCTTAGCTCCCTGCGAATGAACCAAAGCCCCCCCCCCGTGTGTGGGTGTGGGGTTAGCGATATTGACAAATAATAGATACCAGACTCTTTGTTCATTATCAGAATTGTTGTTTATCCTGGAAGATTTCGATGAGCTACGAGAAGATTCCCACGAGCTATAGCTCTGAGTGTATGCATGTATGGTGAACTTATTTCGCACCGTACGTAGCCGGCTTTGCTAATCGGAGGTGCGGAGACATATTGGCCGCAATATCAGAAGCATTTTATACTTATAATTTACTTATTTTTTTACAATTTAATGAATGCACTTTTTGTAATACGATTGCTATTTACATTCGAGGTGAGTTGTAGAAATATATCCATAAACCCAGTCTCAAAACACCGATCCCGAAATCCAGTCTGATGGTGGCTTGAAATGTGCTTTACATGTTCAGAAGTTAACAAGTTTATTTCTCAAGTAAAGCCCACTTTACTAAGAAGTTATTCTTCAAGGGCGACTCGGCTGCCATACAACATTCCACAATTACAGATTTTTAAAAAACGTAATGATAAAAATTGCAATTATGTTGTAAAACACACTTAAACTTTAGTGATTTTAATGAGAGTCAGTTTACATGAGGACAGAGATGGCAGGATGGAGATACCAAGAGATGAAACTAGGTGGCTCCAAAACTGTCGGGCAGCTACATTAAAGTATTTTAATCCCACATTGTGTGCGAAACCTGGTAACTATTAATTAATGCAGCTATATCGCTTGCAGCTATGTATAATGACTAACATTATCTACTATATTTTCCACATACACTGGCTAGGTTTCTCCTTAATTATTGTATATATTTCTGGGGGTCCAAGCTGACCAAAGCTCCCAACATTATCACATTTCGCTTAGCCGGGGCCTATTGCCTCTCCAGAATCACAAGCCAGGAAGCAGGAGGTGGGCAGACAGATTCATGGTGAGGGACACCCAAGGGCTAGAGTGAACATTTTAAAACATATATTTTTGGCTATTTCAGTTACAAATTAAATCAAGAGTTTATGGTGAAACTTCATTTAGATGTCACTTAAGTGTATGCTCATAATTGTGTTAGATCAGTGGTCCTACCGGTAGTCTGTGATGGCTGTGATGTGAACGCAGGTTGTTCTGGAAATAACGACGTTTATTATACCTTTTATTACGGACATTAATTAATCTTACATTTTTTCAATAAAAACAAAGAAGTTGGGTAAACTACCCCTGTTTAACTACCCTAACCCTAAGATCTAAATGAGCCCCCAGTAAAAATAAGGTGGGTTAACGTTTTTTGTTGTGGTCATATGAACCATGTTGTAATTATGGGTGGTATTTATAGAGAAGAAGTGAATACGTTCTGTCACCAGCGGTGGGTGGCTTGGTGGACCTCGGAAATGTTTGCAATCGGCCGGGTGGTCCACAGGAAAAACAAGCTTGAGAAGCACTTCGTTAGACAAATGTTTGTGCACAGAATTTGCTGGTTTTGTGCAATGTTACAGGTAAGGTGGGGGGCAGAATAAGGTTGGATTCCAGAAAATGTACATTTATCAAATATAAATATGTATCTTTGTGGAAACATGCTTTCAAAATGTGTAAACTGATACTTGTGAGCAAGAAAGTGAATGCTTCCCATATCGAGATAGATGTCATTAGTTAAGTGAATTTACGAACATTATTAGTGAGACGTTTACCATAGAAAAGCATTGTTAAAGTACTTCAACGAAGATGTTTACATGTTCCTTTCGTGTTATGTTAATTTAGTAAAAAACAAAAGCAACCAATGCTAGACTGAGTTGAAAATAACATTTCCATTCTCGTCTCTAGTGAGTGACATCATTTATTTAATCATCTGAGATCCCCCATTGAGATCCACTGTCTCGAGTGACTGACATCCTTAATTTAACCCAGATGAGAGCCCCCATTGAGATTCACTGTCTCTAGTGACTGACATCCTTTATCTAACTCAGATGAGAGCCTCCATTGAGATTCACGGTTTATTTTTAATCAGCATCTTTTAGAGGATAACTCCTTTTATCTGCAGTAATATGGGGACTAATATCCTAAAGTCCGCGGAAACCATCTGCGATTTGACTCCTTTTCTCGGCAAGGTAAAAACTCGCTATTCGGGTCAATTAACGGCACGATTCCCCTTTATTTTCAAAAAAAATAATTGGAGCGCGGGTCGTTAAAGAACCCCGCATTTGCACACCAACGGGAACAGAGTGTGGAACAGATAAACTAAACTATTTAAACTAAACTTTTTATTTTGTGTTTTACCAGGCAAGGCCCACTGAGCTATGTAGATCTTTTTCTGAAGAAACCTGGCCACAAATGATAACTCAACGAAGTGACTTATCACTTGGAAAGGTATAGCAGCCACATACTCTTAAATGCATGTTTCTAAATGTGGAGAGATAAACCGGAGGACCTGGAGAAAAATCCACACAATTATGGGGAGAGAGAGAGACACACAAACTCCAAATATACAGGCGTCAGCATCGGGATCGAACCCACGACCTCCTGCATACCGGGCAAGAGAGTTAACATCTTGCAAATCGGGGTGCCAACTATGTGTATCACCGGAATCCATGGAAGACAGCAAATTAAAGTTACAGTAGCAGTTTGAATGACTGCATGCAACTGGGAGAAGCATCTAATGCAGAGTTATTGAATTAATATCATAGACAGCATGGCAGGAATGGCTATGATCGCCCACGTGTTTGAGAAAAGGCAGGGCACATAGTCACAATGCACATAGACTAACGTTGCACATCGACTAACAATGCACATAGATTAACACGGCACGTGCACTGACATGGCACGGAGACTAACATGGCACATAGACTAACATTGCCCATAGACTAACACGGCATGTAAACTAACACATTACATCAACTAACTTTGCACATAGAATAACATTGCCCAAAAACTAACATGGCACACAGAATAGCATTGCCCATAGACTAACACGGCAAATAGACCAACATTGCACATCGAGTAACATTGCCCATCGACTAATATTGCATACATATTAACATTAGTCATAGACTAACACTTCACAAACACTGACATTATACGCATACGAACATTGCACCTAGACTAACATTGCCCATCGTTTAACACTAACTTAACCAAGACAGCAGTTTACAAATTCATCTATCTGTGCTTTAATATACCCAATATTTATTAATTGTTTCTATTTAAATTATGTTTTTAATCTAACCTATATAATTCATTTTTTGTCCGTCCGTCCGTCCGTCCGTCCGCGTACGCTCCCTACCGGGGGATTTAGCTCTCGGACCGTGGGGTTCGGCGAGATTACATTTTGCAGGTGGGCACGCCCCCGGCCCCGCGGTAAACTTAGGCATTTCCGATTTTTCGTCTCTAAACTTTAAATCGGACTGATTATCGATTTAGTGCGATTTATCTTAATTTATATATTTAACGCTTTATTTATTTATTTACTCTTGCCGGCCGGCGCGGACCACGGCGGTTGCCCCTGGCAACGGGTAGAGAGAGACGCGTTCGCTGCGGGGTGGACGCCATTTTGAATTACCATTAAAAATATGCGCACGCATTAACACGCGATTCTGAGGTAAATTCATCAAAGTTTCACGTCCTCTTCACTCCCCCCCCACCCCAATGTGTGCAATTACTATTATAGGGTCGGTAGATAATAAAATTATAGCGATTAGACAGTATTATTGTAGCGCGGGGGGGGGGGGGTATTGGCCCCAGTACACAGCCTCAGCTGGGTAGGCAATCTAGGCAAGGCCGGAGGCTCTGCACGGTACTAGGCCTCGACACCCCACCCGTGTCAAGCGACGACTTTGTGGTATAAACTCGATATACCCGGCGTTGCCCGGGGGGAAAATACATTTAAAATCTTCTGAAAACGTTAAAACATTACATACCAATGAAAATACAACTGTGTAATTACTTTTAAACCCGACGCGCCAAGAATCGATTCTCTGAATCGCGAAAAGGAATCGAAGGTTGTAGATTCCTTTAGATTCGGACGATTTCCGTTTACTATAAGTTGGTTAAAGTCGATATAAACTGCTACGAACGGGAAATATCCGGCGTTGACCGGGGCAAAAATGTTATTAAAAACTCCTGAAAACATTAAAACATAACATATCAATGAAAATAAAACTCTGTCAAAGGACGAATCGAAGGTTGTAGATTACTTTTGGAAGGCGCTGTTCCCGTTTAATATAAGTTGGTTATAGAGTTGATATAAACTGCTACGAATGGGAAATATCCGGCGTTGACTGGGGCAAAAATATAATGGTGAGGGTGTGATTGGTGAGGATGAGTAGTGAGGGTGAATGGTGAGTGGTGAGGGTGAGTGTTGAGGGTGAGTGGTGAGTGGTGATTGGTGAGGGTGTGATTGGTGAGGATGAGTGGTGAGGGAGAGTGGTGAGGGAGAGTGGTGAGGGTGAAAGGTGAGGGTGAGTGGTGAGGGTGAGTGGCAAGTGGTGAGGGTGAGTGGTGATTGGTGAGGGTGTGATTGGTGAGGATGAGTGGTGAGGGAGAGTGGTGAGGGAGAGTGGTGAGGGTGAATGGTGAGGGTGAGTGGTGAGGGTGAGTGTTGAGGGTGAGTGGTGTGTGGTGATTGGTGAGGGTGTGATTGGTGAGGATGAGTGGTGAGGGAGAGTGGTGAGGGAGAGTGGTGAGGGTGAATGGTGAGGGTGAGTGGTGAGTGGTGAGGGTGAGTGGCAAGTGGTGACGGTGAGTGGTGATTGGTGAGGGTGTGATTGGTGAGGATGGGTGGTGAGGGAGAGTGGTGAGGGAGAGTGGTGAGGGTGAATGGTGAGGGTGAGTGGTGAGGGTGAGTGTTGAGGGTGAGTGGTGATTGGTGAGGGTGTGATTGGTGAGGATGAGTGGTGAGGGAGAGTGGTGAGGGAGAGTGGTGAGGGTGAATGGTGAGGGTGAGTGGTGAGGGCGAGTGTTGAGGGTGAGTGGTGATTGGTGAGGGTGTGATTGGTGAGGATGAGTGGTGAGGGAGAGTGGTGAGGGAGAGTGGTGAGGGTGAATGGTGAGGGTGAGTGGTGAGTGGTGAGGGTGAGTGGCAAGTGGTGAAGGTGAGTGGTGAGGGTGAGGGTGAGTGGTGAGGGTGAGTGGTAAGTGGTGAGGGTGAGTGGTAAGTGGTGAGGGTGAGTGGTAAGTGGTGAAGGTGAGTGGTGAGGGTGAGGTTGAGTGGTGAGGGTGAGTGGTGAGGATGAGTGGTGAGGGTGAGTAGTGAGGGTGAGTGGTTGTTGTGAGGGTGAGTGGTGAGGGTGAGTGGTAAGAGTGAGTGGTGAGGGTGAGTGACGGTTGTGAGAGGTGATTAGTGAGGGCGAGTGTTGAGCGTGAGTGGTGAGGGTGAGTGGTGATTGTTGAGGGTGTGATGGTGAGGATGAGTGGTGAGTAGTGAGGGTGAGTGGTGAGGGTGAGTGGTGAGTGGTGAGGGTGAGTGGCGGTTGTGAGTGGTGATTAGTGAGGGGTGAGTGGTGAGGGTGAGCGTGAGTGGTTAGGGTGAGTGGTGAGGGTGAGCAGTGAGGTTGAGCAGTGAGGGTGAGTGGTGATTGGTGAGGGTGTGATTGGTGAGGATGAATGGTGAGTGGTCAGGGTGAGTGGTGAGCGGTGAGTGTTGAGGGTGAGTGGTGAGTGGTTAGGGTGAGTAGTGAGGGTGAGTGGTGAGCGTGAGTGGTGAGTGGTGAGCGTGACTGGTGAGGGAGAGTGGTGAGGGAGAGTGGTGAGGGAGAGTGGTGAGGGAGAATGGTGAGGGAGAGTGGTGAGGGAAAGTAGTGAGTGGTGAGGGTGAGTGGTAAGTGGTGAGGGTGAGTGGTGATTGGTGAGGGTGAGTGGTGAGGGTGAGTGGGGAGGGTGAGTGGCAGTTGTTAGTGGTGATTAGTGAGGGGTGAGTGGTGAGGGTGACCATGAGTGGTGAGGTTGAGTGGTGAGCAGTGAGTGGTGATTGGTGAGGATGTGATTGGTGAGGATGAGTGGTGAGGGTGAGTAGTGAGGGTGAGTGGTTGTTGTGAGGGTGAGTGGTTGTTGTGAGGGTGCGTGGTGAGGGTGAGTGGTAAGAGTGAGTGGTGGAGGGTGAGTGACGGTTGTGAGAGGTGATTAGTGAGTGGTGAGGGTGAGTGGTGAGGGTGAGCGTGAGTGGTGAGGGTGAGTGGTGAGGGTGAGCGGTGAGGGTGAGTGGTGTTTGGTGAGGATGTGATTGGTGAGGATGAGTGGTGAGTGGTCAGGGTGAGTGGTGAGCGGTGAGTGGTGAGGGTGAGTGGTGAGTGGGGAGGGTGAGTGGCAGTTGTGAGTGGTGATTAGTGAGAGGTGAGTGGTGAGGGTGAGCGTAAGTGGTGAGGGTGAGGTTGAGTGGTGAGTGGTGAGGGTGAGCAGTGAGGGTGAGTGGTGATTGGTGAGGGTGTGATTGGTGAGGATTAGTGGTGAGTGGTGAGGGTGAGTAGTGAGGGTGAGTGCTGAGCGGTGAGGGTGAGTGGTTGTTGTGATGGTGAGTGGTGAGAGTGAGTGGTGAGGGTGAGTGGTGAGGGTGAGTGGTGATTGTTGAGGGTGTGATTGGTGAGGATGAGTGGTGACGGTGAGTAGTGAGGGTGAGTGGTGACGGTGAGTGGTGAGGGTGAGTGTTGAGGGTGAGTGGTGAGTGGTGAGGATGAGTGGCGGTTATGAGTGGTGATTAGTGAGGGGTGAGTGGTGAGGGTGAGCGTGAGTGGTGAGGGTGAGCAGTGCGGGTGAGTGGTGATTGGTGAGGGTGTGATTGGTGAGGATGAGTGGTCAGGGTGAGTGGTGAGGGTGAGTGGTTGTTGTGAGGGTGAGTGGTGAGGGTGAGTGGTGAGGGTGAGTGGTGAGGGTGAGTGGTGAGAGAGTGGTTAGTTTTGAGGGTGAGTGGTGAGGTTGAGTGGTGAGGGTTAGTGGAGAGTGGTGAGTGGTGATTGGTCAGTGGTGATTGGTGAGTATGAATGGTGAGTAGTGAGGGTGAAGTTAAGTGGTGAGGGTGAGTGGTGGTTGTGACGGTGAGTGGTGAGAGTGAGTGGTGAGGGTGAGTGGTGAGGCTGAATGGTGAGGGTGAATGGTGAGAGTGAGTGGTGAGTGGTGAGGGAGAGTGGTGAGTGAGAGTGGTGAGGGTTAGTGGTGAGGGTTATTGGTGAGAGTGAGTGGTGAGGGTGAGTGGTGAGGGTGAGTGGTGAGGGAGATTGGTGAGGGAGGTTGGTGAGTGGTGAGTTGTGAGGGTGAATGGTGAATAGTGAGTGGGAGTGGTGAGTGGTGAGGATGAGTGGTAAGGGTGAGTTGTGAGTGGTGAATGGTGAGGGTGAATGATGAGTACAGTCAATATGCACTGCTGTTATCATACCAGGTACCACCACCACAATATGTACTCCTCTCATCATAGCAGATACCAACACAGCAGTATGCACTGCTGTAGTGATAGCAGGTACGACCTCAGTCGGTATACACTGCGGTAGTGATAGTAGATACTGCTATCGAGTTGGTAGATACCGCTATAGTAAATACTAAAACAGTCAGTATATACCGCTACAGTCAGTCAATACTGCTACTGTCAGTATATACTACTATACAGTCAGTACATACTACCACGGTGAGTAGCTACTAGAGTCAGTAGATACTATTATAGAGTGAGTAGATACTGCTATAGATTTTGTAGTTACTACTATAGTCAGTGGATACAACTATAGAGTCAGCAGATACTATACAGTTAGTCGTTACGAGTATATAGTCGGTAGATACTACTGTAGGCCCAGTAAATACTACTATGGTCAGTAGTTATTACAGTCACTAAATACTACTACACAGTCAGTAGCTACTACTGGCTCAGTAGATACTACGGTACAGTCAGTAGATACTACTACAGAGTCAATAGATACCACTTCCTCTGTTGTATGTAAGGTGTTGTTAGTATATATACCTACGAGGGGTAAAGATATTTTTTGAGGGGGGGGGGGGGGGGACCGCAATTTTCGGAAACCTTTTGACATCAACTATTTACCCCACACTTTCTACAACTTTTTGGACTTGTGAAAGCCTCTTATATATTTGTTGGTGGAAAAATGTACAAACAGCCCACCGGGCTTTGACAATACCTTAGTATCTGTGTATATATATGTAAGGTTTTTAAGAAAGATATTTTTCACCCGGGCAAAGCCGGGTACTTCCGCTAGTGTATTATAAATGAACTTGCATTTAGACCATTTGGCTGCCGTAATTTTCCACATGTATGAATGTATGTATGTTGAACGTCTATGGCACCGTACTTAGCCTACCGCTCTAATCGGAGGTACGGGGGAAGGGCAACAAACTAAATACAAAAAACTGTTCTAAAGAAATGAGTTTTCAATTAGATTCATGAAAAGTGGATAGCTCCAATGGCTTCCTAATTTGGGAAGGAAGAGCATTCCAGATGACTACAAAAGCGCATCTGAAAGCGTGCGTGGCAGTGCCCGTCTTTGTCCGATGGCTAGCCAAAGCCACTGTGAGGATGACCGGAGTTCGCGTGTTGGATTGTGCTTCTTGACGAGCTCAGCAAAGTATTGTAGTTCATTTGTAGCAAGCACAATGTGTAACGAGTGCGACCTTATAATGTATTTGTTTGGCAACCGGAAGCCAATGCAGCTCAGTGAGCACGGATGAACCTCGTCTGATATTGCAGTACCCATCCTTCCCCTGTACTTCCGATTAGAATGTTTGGCTACGTACGATGCCAAAGATATTCCCCATACATACATACCGCAACGTTGTGGGCAGGAGTGGATAAAATCATAGCTGATGGTGGTGACAATGGATGATCATGCTAAACCTAATTTCTTTTCTACAACTCTCAGTGGAATTGGTGCTTATCTAACCTATATAATTCATTTTTTGTCCGTCCGTCCGTCCGTCCGCGTACGCTCCCTACCGGGGGATTTAGCTCTCGGACCGTGGGGTTCGACGAGATTAAATTTTGCAGGTGGGCACGCCCCCGGCCCCGCGGTAAACTTAGGCATTTCCGATTTTTCGTCTCTAAACTTTAAATCGGACCGATTATCGATTTAGAGCGATTTATCTTTATTTATTTATATAGCGCTTTATTTATTTATTTACTCTTGCCGGCCGGCGCGGACCACGGCGGTTGCCCCTGGCAACGGGTAGAGACGCGTTCGCTGCGGGGTGGACGCCATTTTGAATTCCCGTTAAAATATGCGCACGCATTAACACGCGATTCTGAGGTAAATTCATCAAAGTTTCACGTCCTCTTCACTCCCCTTCCACCCCAATGTGTGCAATTACTATTATAGGGTCGGTAGATAATAAAATTATAGCGATTAGACAGTATTATTGTAGCGCGTGGGGGGGGGGGGTATTGGCCCCAGTACACACCCTCAGCCGGGTAGGCAATCTAGGCAAGGCCGGAGGCTCTGCACGGTACTAGGCCTCGACACCCCACCCGTGTCAAGCGACGACTTTGTGGTATAAACTTGATATACCCGGCGTTGCCCGGGGGGAAAATACATTTAAAATCTTCTGAAAACTTTAAAACATTACATACCAATGAAAATACAAGTGTGTAATTACTTTTAAACCCGACGCGCCAAGAATCGATTCTCTGAATCGCGAAAAGGAATCGAAGGTTGTAGATTCCTTTAGATTCGAACGATTCCCGTTTAATTTAAGTTGGTTAAAGTCGATATAAACTGCTACGAACGGGAAATATCCGGCGTTGACCGGGGCAAAAATGTTATTAAAAACTCCTGAAAACATTAAAACATAACATATCAATGAAAATAAAACTCTGTCATTCAAAATGTAAACCCCCAACATGCCAGGAATCGATTCCTTGAATCGCACAAAGGACGAATCGAAGGTTGTAGATTCCTTTAGGATCGCGCTTAACGTGGTGAGGGGTGAGTGGTGAGGGGGAGAGTGGTGAGGGGGAGAGTGGTGAGGGGGAGAGTGGTGAGGGGGAGAGTGGTGAGGGGGAGAGTGGTGAGGGAGAGAGTGGTGAGGGGGAGAGTGGTGAGGGGGAGAGTGGTGAGGGAGAGAGGGGTGAGGGGGAGAGTGGTGAGGGGGAGAGTGGTGAGGGGGAGAGTGGTGAGGGAGAGAGTGGTGAGGGAGAGAGTGGTGAGGGGGGAGAGTGGTGAGGGGGAGAGTGGTGAGGGGGAGAGTGGTGAGGGAGAGAGCGGTGAGGGGGAGAGTGGTGAGGGAGAGTGGTGGTGAGGGGGAGAGTGGTGAGGGGGAGAGCGGTGAGGGGGAGGGTGGTGAGGGGGAGAGTGGTGAGGGGAGAGTGGTGAGGGGGAGAGTGGTGAGGGGGAGAGTGGTGAGGGGGAGGTTGAGTGGTGAGGGTGAGTGGTGAGGGTGAGTGGTGATTGGTGAGGGTGAGTGGGGAGGGTGAGTGGTGAGTGGTGAGCGTGACTGGTGAGGGAGAGTGGTGAGGGAGAGTGGTGAGGGAGAGTGGTGAGGGTGAGTAGTGAGTGGTGAGGGTGAGTGGTGATTGGTGAGGGTGAGTGGTGAGGGTGAGTGGGGAGGGTGAGTGGCGGTTGTTAGTGGTGATTAGTGAGGGATGAATGGTGAGGGTGAGCGTGAGTGGTGAGGTTGAGTGGTGAGCAGTGAGGGTGAGTGGTGATTGGTGAGGGTGTGATTGGTGAGGATGAGTGGTGAGGGTGAGTAGTGAGGGTGAGTGGTTGTTGTGAGGGTGAGTGGTTGTTGTGAGGGTGCGTGGTGAGGGTGAGTGGTAAGAGTGAGTGGTGAGGGTGAGTGACGGTTGTGAGAGGTGATTAGTGAGTGGTGAGGGTGAGTGGTGAGGGTTAGTGGTGAGGGTGAGTGGCGGTTGTGAGTGGTGATTAGTGAGGGGTGAGTGGTGAGGGTGAGCGTGAGTGGTGAGGGTGAGTGGTGAGGGTGAGCGGTGAGGGTGAGCAGTGAGGGTGAGTGGTGATTGGTGAGGATGTGATTGGTGAGGATGAGTGGTGAGTGGTCAGGGTGAGTGGTGATTGGTGAGGGTGAGTGCTGAGCGGTGAGGGTGAGTGGTTGTTGTGAGGGGTGAGTGGTGAGTGGTGAGAGTGAGTGGTGAGGGTGAGTTGTGAGGGTGAGTGGTGATTGTTGAGGGTGTGATTGGTGAGGATGAGTGGTGAGTAGTGAGGGTGAGTGGTCACGGTGAGTGGTGAGGATGAGTGGTGAGTGGTGAGGGTGAGTGGCGGTTATGAGTGGTGATTAGTGAGGGGTGAGTGGTGAGGGTGAGCGTGAGTGGTGAGGGTGAGCAGTGCGGGTGAGTGGTGATTGGTGAGGGTGTGATTGGTGAGGATGAGTGGTCAGGGTGAGTGGTGAGGGTGAGTGGTGAGGGTGAGTGCTGAGTGGTGAGGGTGAGTGGTGAGAGAGTGGTTAGTTTTGAGGGTGAGTGGTGAGGTTGAGTGGTGAGGGTTAGTGGAGAGTGGTGAGTGGTGATTGGTCAGTGGTGATTGGTGAGTATGAATGGTGAGTAGTGAGGGTGAAGTTAAGTGGTGAGGGTGAGTGGTGGTTGTGACGGTGAGTGGTGAGAGTGAGTGGTGAGGGTGAGTGGTGAGGCTGAATGGTGAGGGTGAATGGTGAGAGTGAGTGGTGAGTGGTGAGGGAGAGTGGTGAGTGAGAGTGGTGAGGGTTAGTGGTGAGGGTTATTGGTGAGAGTGAGTGGTGAGGGTGAGTGGTGAGGGTGAGTGGTGAGGGAGATTGGTGAGGGAGGTTGGTGAGTGGTGAGTTGTGAGGGTGAATGGTGAATAGTGAGTGGGAGTGGTGAGTGGTGAGGATGAGTGGTAAGGGTGAGTTGTGAGTGGTGAATGGTGAGGGTGAATGATGAGTACAGTCAATATGCACTGCTGTTATCATACCAGGTACCACCACCACAATATGTACTCCTCTCCTCATAGCAGATACCACCACAGCAGTATGCACTGCTGTAATCATAGCAGGTACCACCACAGTCAGTATGCACTGCTGTCATCATAATAGGTACCAACACAGCAGTATGCACTGCTGTAGTGATAGCAGGTACGACCTCAGTCGGTATACACTGCTGTAGCGATAGTAGATACTGCTATCGAGTTGGTAGATACCGCTATAGTAAATACTAAAACAGTCAGTATATACCACTACAGTCAGTCAATACTGCTACAGTCAGTATATACTACTATACAGTCAGTACATATTGCTACGGTGAGTAGCTACTAGAGTCAGTAGATACTATTATAGAGTGAGTAGATACTGCTATAGATTTTGTAGTTACTACTATAGTCAGTGGATACACTATAGAGTCAGCAGATACTATACAGTTAGTCGTTACGAGTATATAGTCGGTAGATACTACTGTAGGCCCAGTAAATACTACTATGGTCAGTAGTTATTACAGTCACTAAATACTACTACACAGTCAGTAGCTACTACTGGCTCAGTAGATACTACGGTACAGTCAGTAGATACTACTACAAAGTCAATAGATACCACTTACTCTGTTGTATGTAATGTGTTGTTAGTATATATACCTACGAGGGGTAAAGATATTTTTTGAGGGGGGGGGGGAGACCACAATTTTCGGAAACATTTTGACATCAACTATTTACCCCACACTTTCTACAACTTTTTGGACTTGTGAAAGCCTCTTATATATTTGTTGGTGGAAAAATGTACAAACAGCCCACCGGGCTTTGACAATACCTTAGTATCTGTGTATATATATGTAAGGTTTTTAAGAAAGATATTTTTCACCCGGGCAAAGCCGGGTACTTCCGCTAGTCTCATATATAAAAGTCTCTGTGCGCGCTTGCGGGGGGTTTGGCTCTCAGACGGAGGGGTTTAAGACCGAAATAATTTGCCAGCCGGCACGCCCTAAGCCCCGTGGTGGGAATAGGCTATTCCGTTTTCACGTCCGTCAATTTTAAAGTCGTTTAATTAACGAATTAGTGGCATTCTTATTTTAATTATTTACTTATTGTGCGACATCGACCGTACCAACACACGACAATTGCCTGGGGGGGCGGACCCTGCCAAGTGATGCGCGTTCGCTCCAGCTCACGGGGGACATTTTATTTTACGCGTTTAACATGGAATAAATATACACATCATGCTGCCGATTTCTCTTTACAGTGTGATGTCCTCTTCCCCCCCCACCCCAATGCGTGCAGTTACTCCTATAAAGTCCTTAGAAATTCATTTAATATTATTAAAGCACTTACATAGTATTATTCTGCCTCGGGCGGGGGGATGGTGGGGGGGGCGGGGGGATTGTGGGGGGGGGGCGGGGGGATGTGTGTGCATGGCTTCATCTGAGTGTGTAAGTCAATGTGCGTTTGTGTGGTTATGTGTATCAGTCGATGTGTATGTGTGTGTGTTAATCCATGTGTTTGTGTATCTAAAGTAGATGTCTGTGTGTCACAGTCCATATGTCTATGTGTGTGTAGGGCAATGTGTGTGTCAGTCTATGTATGTGTGTGTCAGTCTATGTATCTGTGTGTTAGTCCATGTGTGTGTGTCTTTGTCGATATGTGTGTGTGTGTAAGTACATATGTGTGTTTACGTCAATGTGTGCGAGTCCACGTATGTCTGTGTGTGAGTCGATGTATGTGTGTGAGTCGCTGTATGTGTACGTCGATATGTGTGTGTAACTCCATGTGTGTGTATCTCAAGTTGATGTCTATGTGTGTGTGAGTCGATGTGTTTGTGTGTGAGTCGATATGTGTGTGTGTGTGTGTCTCAGTCCATGTGCGTGTGTGTTAGTCGCTGTGTGTGCATGCCTCCATGTTAGTCAGTGTAAGTCCATTTTTTCGCGTGTCTGTAGGTTCATGTGTGCCTCTTAGTCCATCTGTGTGCTTTATTTACCTGCTCAAGGCCTATGATACCATCAGTAGGCCTGGGCTCTGGGTTGTTCTTCGTGCTTTCTGAGTCCCTTGCCCTTTGCTCACGATCCTTAAGGACCTTCATGATGGTGAACGGCCCCGCCTCAAACTACGTGGCTGTCAGTCAGAGCCATTCCCTCTACACCTTGGGGTGTGACAGGGATATCCTCTGGCTTACACATTATTTAACATATCTTTTGACCACGTAGTTCGTGAAGCCTTCAATGGCTGTACCGGAGGAATTACCATATGGTACAGATACAATGGGAGGCTGATCGATGCCCGGGTGCGGTCAAGGGATGGCTCCCTATTGCTCAACCATGTTATGTATGCCGATGCTTTGGTGATTGCTGCTCACTGCTGCTGAACCTGGAGCTTGCTACGAAGAGGTGGGGCCTTACCTTCAGCCCCACCAAAACTAAGCACCTGCCTGGGTATTTTGTACCATCGAACAATACACCCCCACAACTCACAATTGGTGATGCCGCAGTTGTGGAGAGATTGCCGAGATTCCCATACGTTGCCAGTGTGCTCATGCCCGGCTCCGGTTTAACAGCAGAGGTCTCACTCCAAATCAGTCGACCGCCATTATCTTTTTATCGGCTGCGTTACGCTGTGTGGAAGCTACCTGGTCTCTCGCTCCGCATGAAGCACCAGGTCTTCTCGGCCACGGTAATTCCCTCCCTTCTCTACGCTTGCGAAACGTGCACACCCCTAATGGAACATCTTCGCCGGTTAGAAACATTTAGGCTGGCCTGCTAACGATCCATCCTGGGTTTAACCATATATGTGTGTGCGTCTAAGTCGATGTGTTTCTATGTGTGTGGGTCAATGTCTGTGTCTAAGTCTATGTGTGTGTCTGCCTTTTTCGCCCGAGCAACGCCGGGTACTTACCGCTAGTGTATATATAATTATTTTCCACGCCCGATCACTCCCTGTTAGCATATGAGGGTACACATAGAGTACACACTGTACACACATTGTACACACAGGATAGACACATTGTACACACGGTGTACACACAGGGCACACACAGTGTACACACAGGGCACACACAGGGCACACACAGTGTACACACAGGGCACACACAGGGTACACACAGGGCACATACAGTGTACACACAGGGCACACACAGTGTACACACAGGGTACACGCACGGTACTCACAGGGTACACACAGTGTACACAGAGGGTACACATCGGCTACACACAGGGTACACACCGGGTACACATCCGGTACATAGGGTACACACAGGGTACACATCAGGTACAGTGGCGGCTGGTGATATTTATTTTTGGGGGGGCGCATTTTTTTTATTTTATTGAGGGGGGCAAATAAATATAAAGCAGTACCAAAAACCATTTTGACTACTTGAATATAAATTTTGATGATCTTTATTTACATTTCAGACCAAAAGAAGTACCAAAAAGCATGTTTCCTACTTGAACATAAATGTTTCTCTTTTATATACATTTCAGACCAAAGTACCAAAAAGCATGTTTCCTACTTGAACATAAATGTTTCTCTTTTATATACATTTCAGACCAAAGTACCAAAAAGCATGTTTCCTACTTGAACATAAAAACGTTAGTTTCATGCTATTATCAATATGGCTGCGGCTACTTTCATGACGTTTGCATTTGTCAGAGAGATGTTTGAGGTCTCTTACCCCCGTCGTTGTCCACAAAACTTCAGTGCCGACACTTTGAAATAAAAGACAGGGAAAACAAAAAAGAGAATTGCTAACATCACATCCAGCCAGCCACCTCCGTTTCTCATAACAAGCGCGGGTGAAGCTTCGTGTGTAGCTTCGTCCTCTGTCACTGGCCTGCTGCTGGATTTGTAAATCGGGTTGGTCCGGTCCGAGATCCTTTATCTTTTTTATTTCTTCCAGCGAAAGCCTTGTGAAAGGGTTTTTTTGTAAATAAATTACAGAATTTGGATGAACTGCTGCCATTGTTTACACAAAAAATTTGATCAGCCTAGCAAGTGTCAAAGTGGTGTCGCCTTCGCACTCGCAGTAGTGGCCTACAGCGTAAATTTGAATGACAGGTGACGAGAACCAATCAGATTGGATAAAATAACATGTATCCAATTCTGATTGGCCAGGGACGCAACGACTTGCGCCCCGAGGAGAATCTTTAAGAAACCAATTAGAGACCAGCTTCAGGTCACATGCTGTCCGAAAATGTAAAGTCTCACATAGACATCCATTTGTCCGGCGCCCCGCATGAAACACATTGAAAAACATAGAAAATAGTTGACCGATTAAAGCCAGTTTTTATTAAATGCTGATGCTTTTCTTACTACCAGCCGGCACATCGTATGAAAAAAATATTTTATTTATGTATTTTTATATAAATTTTGCATATGTATATTTCTTGAATATTGATGGGGGCGGCGCCCCTGCGCCCTCTATTGACGAGTCGCCACTGATCAGGTACACACAAGGTACACACAGGGTACATACAGTGTACACACAGGGTTGCTACATGTATTTTATGAGATCACAACGGGTAATTTCGTTAATGTTCACAAATGTTCAAACTGACTGCCATTAACATTAATGCACTCTGCACGAATTCTCTTTGGGAATTAATTCAGGACGTTGTTTTTTTATGCAAATTTCATGGTGTAATCTTTGAAGGTTGATCGTCAATTATGTTTTGTTGTCTCACTTTATTCGGGAATGCTTGGGTCGAGAGTTTGTGAGGATGTGAGGTGACCCCCCAAGTT